>NC_079515.1:5727341-5795584 GCF_000801105.2 Raphanus sativus | reverse complement strand
TCTTTATTATCTAGAGAAACAGAAATAACAAAGTTTCTAAAACTCTTTGACCATCATCTTGTTTTAGTGCTCATGAAAGAATATATACTAAAACCAGATTTTCATATTTTTGAAAATATTCCAAAATATGTGGTTTAACCCCTTCTAAAATAATGAATTTTCGGTAAATACTCTATATATTGAAGTTTATACTTTTTACTTTTGTTCAAAAAATTTCAAACCACTTTCGACATTTGAATTCATGTATTCGAAACTATCTTTCATGGTATATTGGAATCATTCTAATTTTTTTAATATTTAGTTTACTAAAATTTCATATACTGCCTAGATTAGTGGAATTAACATTATTAAATCTTCAATATCTAGAGAAGCGGAGAAAACTGAGGTTCTAAACTCTTTGACCATCATCTTATATTAGTGCTCGATGAAAATATACACTAAAACCAGATTTTCATATTTTTGAAAATTTCCAAAATCTGAAGGGTTAACCCCTTTTAAATAATGAATTTTCGGTAAATGCTCTATGCCACTAAAGTTTATACTATTCACTTTTGTTTAAAAAATTTCAAACCACATTTGACATTTGAATTAATGTATTCTAATTATCTTTCATGGGATAGAGGAACCATTCTAATTTTTAATATTTAGTTACTAAATTTAATGTACTGCCTAGATTAGTGGAATTAACATTATTAAATCTCAATATTTAGAGAAACGGGAGAAAACAGAGGTTCTAAATTCTTTGACCATCATCTTCTGATGTTAAGGCTCGATGAAACTATAAACTAAAAATCAGATTTTCATATTTTTGAATTTTTTCAAAATCTGTGGGTAACCCCTTTTAAAATAATGAGTTTTCGGTAAATGCTCTATATACTGAAGTTTATACTCTTTACTTTTTGTTTAAAAAAATTCAAACCACATTCTACATTTGAATTAATGTATTCGAAACTCTCTTTCATGGTATATAGGAATCATTCTAATTTTTTAATATTTAGTTTAGTAAAAAAATTTTATATACTGCATAGATTAGTGGAATTACCATTATAAAATCTTTATTATCTAGAGAAACAGAGACAACAAAGGTTCTAAACCTCTTTGACCATCATCTTGTTTTAGTGCTCGATGAAAATATACACTAAAACCAGATTTTCATATTTTTGAAAATATTCCAAAATCTGTGAGTTAACACCCCTTCTAAAATAATGAATTTTCCGTAAATACTATATATATTGAAGTTTATACTCTTTACTTTTGTTTAAAAAATTTTAAACAACATTCTACATTTTAATTAATGTATTCTTAACTATCTTTCATGGTACATAGGAATCATTCTAATTTTTTGATATTTAGTTTACTAAAATTTCATATACTGCCTAGATTAGTGGAATTAACATTATAAAATCTTCAATATCTATAGAAACGGAGACAACAGAGGTTCTAAACTCTTTGACCATCATCTTATGTTAAGGTTCGATGAAACTATACACTAAAACCAGATTTTTATATTTTGAAAATTTTCCAAAATCTGTCAGTTAACCTCTTCTAAAATAATGAATTTTCGGTAAATGCTCTATATACTTAAGTTTATACTCTTTACTTTAAAAAAAAAATTCAAACCACATTCTACATTTGAATTAATGTATTCGAAACTATCTTTCATGGTATACATTAATCATTCTAATTTTTTTAATATTTAATTTGGTAAAATTTCATATACTGTCTAGATTAGTGGAATTACCATTATAAAATCTTTATTATCTAGAGAAACGAGACAACAAAGGTTCTAAACCTCTTTAACCATCATCTTATTTTAGTGCTCGATGAAAATATACCCTTGTTCGAAACTACGCTAGGCATAACGCGTGCGGTCGGGTGACGCCTAGCGCCGAATCAATTAATCGGAAAATATACGGGGATTAATCGGGGATTTATTTTAGGGCATTTTTATATTATTACGTATATATATAGATATATTGATGATTTTAACAGAAAAGTGCGGTGGTGTGGTGGTCTAGCTATGTTTCTTAACGTCTTGCAGCCCAGATTCGAACCATATTTGGTGCATATATTATATATATTTTCGAGTTTTCATTTAAGGAGGGGCAAATCCGTCATTAACCAGTCATCTTCCTCCTGTAGGGTTTATTTTCTGCGATTGTAATCACGACGGCTGCTGTTTTTTTTCTCGATTTTCCATCATCTCCTTGTTTTTTCTTGCTGTTTTAACACATATATCTTAGATCTTAGGTAAAACATTTGATTTCTAGGTCAAAAAGAACAAAAAATTGAGCTTTCTTCTGACATCCGATTTCTTTCCCGACTAGATTGAAATCGCCACGGTTCACAACCGCTTCACGTTTATCCGCCGCGTTCTCGGGTCAAGCCGCCGCGTTTTAGAACAAGGAAATATACACTAAAACTATATTTTCATATTTTTGAAAAATTTCCAAAATCTGTGGGTTAACCTCTTCTAAAATAATGAATTTTCGGTAAATGCTCTATATACTAATGTTTATATTCTTTACTTTGTTTACAAAATTTTAAACCACATTCGACATTTGAATTAAGGTATTCTAAACTATCTTTTATGGGATAGAGGAATCATTCTAACTTTTTAATATTTAGTTTACTAAATTTTCATATACTGCCTAGATTAGTGGAATTAACATTATAAAATCTTTATTATCTAAAGAATCGGAGACAACAGAGGTTCTAAACCTCTTTGACCATCATTTTATGTTAGTGTTCGATGAAAATATACACTAAAACGAGATTTTCATATTTTTGAAAAAAATTCAAAATCTGTGGGTTAACCTCTTATAAAATAATGAATTTTCGGTAAATGCTCTATATACTAAAGTTTATATTCTTTACTTTTGTTTAAAAAAAATCAAACCACATTCGACATTTCAATTAATGTATTCTAAATTATCTTTCATGAGATAGAGTAATCATTATAATTTTTTAATATTTAGTTTATTAAAATTTCATATACTGCCTAGATTAGTTGAATTAGCATTATAAAATCTTCATTATCTAGAGAAACGGAGATAACAGAGGTTCTAAACTCTTTGACCATTATTTATGTTAAAGCTCGATGAAACTATAAACTAAATTATAAAAACGAAATATTAGGCAACTAAACTTTTCGTTCAAATAGTTCATGAATGTTCTGAACATGCACTTGGATAATTGATAGATAAAGTGAACTTGTGACATTAAAAAACTATTTTTTGTCATATCAATAAAATCGACTAAAACTCTACGAACTGACATTAAAAACTAATTTAAAAATATTTTTAAACAATATAAATTATTTTTAATATATTTAAAATACATATGGGGCATAATTTGCATGGTGAGCTTTGCTCAGGAGTTTTTTTGGAAATTAATTTCGATAAGTTCTTGGGATGACAATGAAGTATTATTAGTGAGAGAGTGGAAGTAAGTAATATTGGTGACATAGTGAAAATAAGTAAATATGTCATGTGTTTTTCTCTTCAGAAGCTGGTCACTTTTAATTGTCGAGAAGTCATGTAAGTATACATAGTTTTTTTACCAAAAAAGTATATATAGTTTAAACTTATCAACAAGTCTTGTGACTCTTGTCCTTTTACTTGGATTTTCAATCAGGTAAGGTTGGATTGATGAAGTATGTGTTCCTATCTTGTCACACTAATTAATGCAGTTGTAAATTACGGTATAGCATGGCATCCACGTTACTGGCCCTAAAATATCTTATTTCGGATAAGCCAAAAGGGGAAATGCTGTTATTACAGTTTGACAGTGCTCGAGAGGCATCTTCTGTCCTAATATCTTGCAAGTCAATGCCTTCTAGGTACATCATATATACTATGAGATCTTGGTTTTACTTTTAGTACTAAACTACTAGTGAAGGAGTTGGAGTCAGTGCAAACTTGGAAACTAGGACAGACGCTTAAGATGGGTGAGACCAAATCTAGAAAACATCCGCATATTTAACCTGAAATACATCACATTATGAGATCTTGGTTTCACTCAGATCCATCATATGGGCAAGACCAAATCCATATTTGTGACGTCACAAGAACACATCCGCATATTTAACCTTAAATTCATTATTATTGCTGTACGTGGAAATCTCGAAAAGCATTATCTCGTCTTTGTCCACGTATAAGTACATGCATAATGCACTCTTTGATGCGCACTCATTTTGAAATGTTCCTGGTACACAATAAAGCTACATTTTATTTCTTACTTCATGATTAAAGAATATATTACATGCATAGATGCTACTCTTTATGGACGAATAATTCATAAGAATTTCGCAGTAAAATTCTCATGAACTTCTCCGTGTTATACGCTAACAAATTATGAATCTTGCTTAAAAAAAACAGAGGATCTTGGAAACCTAGTTTACTGATCTTGGAGCATGTGGAAGATCAAGGGAGCACCAAACTGAGGATGAAGTGTAAGAACCGTGTGAGGTGCGTGAATATACGATGGAGACAGCTCGAAGGAGAATCTCTGCAGTATCAAGACGAGAGCCATCTTAGCTTCCATGAGAGCAAAATTCTGACCAGGACAGAATCTTGGTCCCCATCCAAAGGGAAGAAAAGCGACTTGGTTCTTCGTGGCCTTTGAGATCCCATCCGCGAATCTATCCGGTTTAAACTCATGAACATCTTCTCCCCAGATATCAGGATCACGATGAACCATAAGAGTAGGAATCACTACTTGCGCACCACCTGGAAGTGTCACCTCCTCATCTAGCTTTGTTTCTTTCTCTATGGTTCGACCAAGTAGAGTCCCTGGTGGGTATAACCTCAACACTTCGTTCAAGATCATGCTCATCTGTATTTAATAAAAAAACCAAGAAACGTTAGTCTGAGTTTTGGACAAAAAGTAGAGAAAAAGCACACAAGATTTAAGAACCCTATGCAAAGCTTAGAGGTCACAAGTAGAGTAACGATTGCAAAAAATAGTATTTATGTTTGTTACTATTTTCAGTCGAGAGAGTGCATCAAAACTTGGTTTGTTGTTCTTCCCAATGACTTGTAATATCTCTTGTCTAGCTTCATCTTGCCATTTCTGGTGATAGCTTAGCATGATCATAGTCCACACAAGCAGATCCGCAGTGGTTTCTTGGCCGGCAAAGTGAAACAGCCTGCACTCTTCTATCACATCTTTGGTACTCATCCCATGATCTCCAGAGTTAGATTCCAAAAGTATTCCCAGCAGATCATTCTTTGGAGCCTCCCCTGCTTCCATATCTCTCTGTCTTTTCTTGATGATCTCTCCCAACCTAGACTTCACTTCTCCGTCTATCTGCTTCATCCTCAAGTTGTTCTTTGTAGGTAGAAATCTAAACAATGAGAAGAAGAACACTAAATATATTCTCCATGTTTCTACGAATGAAAGTAACATAAAGAAGAACTAAGTGTTTTGCCTGCAGGCTTAATAATTATTTAAAAATTATAAGCATATATACTATAAATTTAAAAATCTTAGATTAAAATTATTCTCATGTTTTTGAAATATTTAATAATTAACTAAATATTAATTTTAATATTCAATATTTTTTATTTAAGTCACTAAAATTATTTACTAATTAATATTATAATTAAGCATAAAATATGAATAAATCTATAATTACGAAGAATATACAAATAAGCAAATTTACTTTTTTAAATAGTATAGATATTTTTTTACCTCATTCCAGGTATGAAAGCCATCTCAAGAGCTTTTACAACTCGTCGACCTTGTTCTTCTTGAAGCTCAAAGATTCTCTTACCTTCCTCATAGCTACTACCAAATGCAGTACGCGAGACTGCATTTGAGGTTACATCCTCAAGATATGGCCAAACATCAATCTCAATTGATGAACCTTGCTCACTCACTAACCTCTCCCATTTACTTATCATCTCGATACAGCTCTCGTAGAACGCAGGTATCATGATCTACACAATCAAAGCAAAACTCAGCATACAATTTTAAAAAAAATACAAAGGTTACAACCATGAGAAATGATGTTAAGAAGAGAAGAAGACCTTGAGCTTTTCTAGATGAAAAGAAGGGTTAATAATCTTCCTGTGCTTAGACCATTTCTCTCCACTATACAAGGCGACTCCAGTCGCAAAAAGCTCAACGACTGGGTGCGCTGGCGGCTTCGGAAAATCGTTAACTCTGTTCATAACTTCTTTGATGTGTTCTGGTTTCGTCACAATCACACTCGCTGTAGGTCCCATCCACATGTAACATGTCTCCCCTACACAAACACCAAAACCATAGATAAAAAACAGAGATCCTCTGTTTTTAGTTAAAATCAAACCGTTAGCTTACCATGATCCTTAACGGTTTGTGATATCATAGGCATGACACGTGCCGTGTAATCTTCGGTTATACTGATGGGTCTGATTTTTGCTTGCTCCACCATACTGGCTTCCCTTATAGCGTCACCGACAAGAAAGGTGAAAGGAGTTCCAGAGAGACCTTGTCTCTTTAGATAAGCCTCATGTTTCTTTGGTCTAAACCAAGCTAGGTTCAGACCTTTCCATATCAATACTGTTACCGCCACGACAGCAGCCGCAACAGCAACCGCTGATATATCTGTTTTACTCATAGACACACTTCTTTGAGATATCGTTAGATGTGTTTTTCTTTTCTTTTTTTTTTACTGAATTGAAGTTACCAGATGAAGGTGTTATGTATATATAAGATAAGTAATTGTTGTTTTTGCGTATGCGTCAAGTAAATCATATCTGAGGCAGAGGAAAATTCAAAGACTGTTCTAGATTTTCTAAGTCAATATAATAATTTTTTTATGTTATGCTTTTTTCATATTCTAGTTTTCTTTCCCTATGGTTGGCTCTTTTATAAACACATCCAAAAGAAGGTAGAATTGAAATTGGCTTTGTATTATAGACTTTTCAAGATTAATAATTCAGCAACACTAGAAAACGACCTTAGACTTAGACTTGGACTGAATTGAAATCTTCAAAACCTAACCTAAAGTAATAAACAAGTCTTTCTAAGATTTGCTTTTGTTACAGACTCATATACAGACACACTTGATGGCAACACACATAATCAAAGCTTGTGCAGGATGAGATGAGCTCCAAACTGAGGACGAGTGGTCATGACTGTTTGAGGCGCATGAACATAAGAAGGAGAGAGTTCAAAGGAGAATCTCTGAAGAATCAAAGTCATTGCCATCTTTGCCTCCAGCAGAGCAAAACTCTGACCGATGCAGATCCTTGGTCCCCATCCAAAGGGGAAGAAGGAGACCTGGTTCTTTGTTGCCTTTGAGAGCCCTTCTCTGAACCGCTCTGGCTTAAACTCAGCTGCATCATCTCCCCAAAGCTCACGGTCGCGATGGACAAGTGCAGTTGGTATATAAACCTGAACTCCAGGCGGGAGAGTAAGCTCTCCCAGCTTCATTTCTTTGTTGACAGCTCTTTTAAGCAAAGCCACTGGAGGATATAGCCTCAATACCTCATTGAAGATCATAGTCATCTGTTTGAAAATCAAAACTTCATGTGATTGTTGGTAACTATGAATGCAGGAGAAGGTGATAGATGGTTTACTTACCACTTTAAGGTTGCTAAGGGAGTCTATTTCTGGTTTATTATTATTACCACCGAGTGCTTGCATCACTTCCTCTCGTGCCTTAGCTTGCCAGTCTTGGTTATGACTTAATAAAACCATAGTCCAGACCAAAAGTACTGAAGTTGTCTCTTGTCCCGCAAAATAAAACAGCTTGCACTCTTTCATCACTTCTTCTACGCTCATTCCATTTCTCTGAGACTCATCTGAATTTGATTCCAGCAGTATCCCCAACAAATCGTCATTGGCTGCCTCTCCAGCTTCTCTAGCCTTCTCTCTTTTGCTGATAATACCTCTCAGTATTATATCAATCTCTCTGTCTATTGCTTTCATCCTTCTATTGCTCTTTGTTGGGTAAAACCTACACCAAACCACAAGTTCTAGTAAGTCTCACAATCTTCAAGTGTACATATTGATATGGTGTTTGATCCGGTAAAACCAAACCAGTTAAAATCGAACTAAACTAGAATAGGGTAAATGATTTAGATTTGATAGTACTGAATAAGCTGAATAGAAGTTATTTTTACAAACCACAATATATAATATGGTTCGGTATATTAACCAATCAAACCGAATAATCGAAGAAACCAATCTATTAAAAAATATTAGTGTACTTATATATAATTTTTAATAAAAAATAATACTATTTTTTTGGTAGGAATAAAAATAATACTATATACATAAGTTAATTTATTAATATGATATTCATATTAAAACATTGATTTAATAATTTTTTAATTTCTTTTAAATTTAAAAGGCTATTTCTGCTAAAATATAGTTATATGATAATATAATGATATTACTATTTTCTTAGTTTCATTTTAATAGTTAATTAAAAAATATTATATCTAAAAAATTAGAATAGGAAGTATATATTTATGTTTTAATAAATCTGATTTCTAATGATATAATCTAAAAATTGCTACAAAAGAGAAATATAATTATGGTCTTTTGGTATATAGAAAATTTGATATTATATAAATAGAATTAAGTCAAATTTTCCAATATAGTAGTTAAATCCTATAAAACGAAATACTGAAAAAAATCCGGATTGAACAGTCTGATACTAGTTTATTAACTAACACTTGTGTGTTTATGTAACCTTAGTCCAGGGATGTAAGATTTCTTAAAAGCTTGTGCGATGAGCTCAGCTAACTCCCCTTGGAGCTGAAATATTCTCTGTCCTTCTTTGTAGCTGCTTCCAAAAGAAGTATGTGAGATCACATCTGCAGTCAAATTCACAAGCCAAGGCCATACATCTACCTCACAAGGAGATTCTTTATCCGAAACTAGACTCTCCCATTGGCAGACAACCTCGCTGCAACAGTGGTAGAACGCAGGGACCATGTTCTGTAAAACCAAAAGGCAGAACGTTGCTAAAGAATCACACACACATATATAAAGTCTAACTTGATTCAGACAAGACAAGACAAAACACAAAACCTTGATCTTCTTGAGGTGAAAAGCCGGGTTGATGATTCTCCTGTGATTTGCCCATTTATCTCCCTCATAGCTCGCGACCCCACTTGCTAACAACCTGACCAAAGGGAACGTAGCAGCTTTCTCAAAGTCGTAAACTTTATTAAAGACTTGTTTGATGTGCTCTGGATTGGTTATCATGACAGCTGGAACTGGTCCAATCCATATAAAGAAAGTCTTTCCTGTTCCCACCAAAACGTAACTTTCAATCAAGTCAACTTCTCAAGCTCTAAGAAGAAAAGCCAAAGGAGAGAATTAAGTAGTACCGTGAGTGTTTAACATCTTCAAGGCAAGAGGAAGGAGACGTGGAGTGATGTCATCCGTTAGATTCATGGGCTTAGATCTGGCCTCCATCAACATATTAATATTTCTCTTCATGTCTCCGACTAGAGGAGTGTAAGGTGTTCCCGCGAGTCCCTGTCTTCTCAGGTAACTCTCCATCATCTTGGGTTTTATCCAGGCCCACTTCACGATCCTCCATGTCCACAACAACACAGCCACTAGCAAAGCTGCTGCTACTATTGAAAAAGACATCACTGGTTCAGTTCTTTAATGGAGTTTCGGTACTACTCTTCTTTTACTGATATGAAGTTGCCAGATAAAAATGTTTATGTATATATAGGTCAATTTTATTGTTGATTTGCGTATGCCTCAAGTTGTTGCACAAAAAAAAGCGTATGCCTCAAGTAAATCCTACGTGTGGCTGATGAAAATTCAACAAATGTTCTTGATTTTGTAATTCCATATAACATTTTTTATTGTATGCTATTCTCGTATTTAAGTGTTGCTTCTGAAACTCATCCAAAGGATGACCTAACTTGAAATTGACTTGTTCTTTTTCTTTTTTCTTTTGGTAAAATTGATTTCTTTTTTCTTTTGGTAAAATTGACTTCTTTGTATTCGTTTTGGTAATCGGTAGTAAAACTGAAATCTAATCTATTAATTTAGGGTTCTATTTTTATCTACTATTAACAAGTCATAGTAGGACCACTTAAAGAATTAGTCAATATGACATATTTGTTTATTTGTATTAACAATAAACCAACTATAAATATATTAACAATATAAACCAACTATAAATTTGATTTTTTTAATTATAATAAAATCTGTTGAGAAAGAATCTAACAAAATCTTAGTTTAAAATTTAAATATTTTTTTATAAATAACACATTAACATATTTCGAAATTAGTAATATAATATTATTATAAGTAAATTTAAGTAAAACTTATTATAAAAAGAAAATAAAAAATTCTTTATACTAACTTTTTTATAGATTCTATGATATATTCCGTATTATATAAAAATAGAAGTGCTATATGAATTAAATATTAAAAATATATTAAATAGGTAAATTAACAAAAAAATTTATTTTATTTTTTAACTTAAATAAATTATTGATCATCATTATAATGGATTAAACTTCGAAAACATATAATACTTTTATATTAAAATAAATGTATTAACATAAGTTAAAATTTTATATTTACAGCCATACATTATCTTTTTATTTATTTTGAAACTATTAGCAATATATTGCTTAAAAATGTTTATATACAAAAATATAATAGTATATAATAACCTTTAGTTCATATACTATTTAAAAATATGTTATTAGTAAAATATGAAATTTCAGTAATTCATTTAAAATATTAGTGACAAAAATCAAATTTTAATTATAAATTTTATTTTATTTTAATTGTAACAAAATTTGTTGATAAAATAATTAAAAATATCACCAAAAATTCAAATATTTTATAAAATGATACAGTAATGTAGTACCAAAACAAATTCAAAATTCATGTATTATTCCAAACTCAAATAGTTGTGTAATTTTCCAAAGTTGTCTCGAAAAAATATATTATTTTGAAAATGAATATTCAAACTCAAAATGATAAATATTTCAAATTTTACAAAAGACAAAATCATCTAATCTATTAATTTAGGGTTCTATTTTTATCTACTATTAACAAGTCATAGTAGGACCACTTAAAGAATTAGTCAATATGACATATTTGATTATTTGTATTAACAATAAACCAACTATAAATATATTAACAATATAAACCAACTATAAATTTGATATTTTTAATTATAATAAAATCTGTTGAGAAAGAATCTAACAAAATCTTAGTTTAAAATTTAAATATTTTTTTATAAATAACACATTAACATATTTCGAAATTAGTAATATAATATTATTATAAGTAAATTTAAGTAAAACTTATTATAAAAAGAAAATAAAAAATTCTTTATACTAACTTTTTTATAGATTCTATGATATATTCCGTATTATATAAAAATAGAAGTGCTATATGAATTAAATATTAAAAATATATTAAATAGGTAAATTAACAAAAAAAATTTATTTTATTTTTTAACTTAAATAAATTATTGATCATCATTATAATGGATTAAACTTCGAAAACATATAATACTTTTATATTAAAATAAATGTATTAACATAAGTTAAAATTTTATATTTACAGCCATACATTATCTTTTATTTATTTTGAAACTATTAGCAATATATTGCTTAAAAATGTTTATATACAAAAATATAATGGTATATAATAACCTTTAGTTCATATACTATTTAAAAATATGTTATTAGTAAAATATGAAATTTCAGTAATTCATTTAAAATATTAGTGACAAAAATCAAATTTTAATTATAAATTTTATTTTATTTTAATTGTAACAAAATTTGTTGATAAAATAATTAAAAAATATCACCAAAAATTCAAATATTTTATAAAATGATACAGTAATGTAGTTCCAAAACAAATTCAAAATTCATGTATTATTCCAAACTCAAATAGTTGTGTAATTTTCCAAAGTTGTCTCGAAAAAATATATTATTTTGAAAATGAATATTCAAACTCAAAATGATAATATTTCAAATTTTACAAAAGACAAAATCATGGATAATAAAGATTAACTTTTTGAAATGTACCTGAAAAAAACTAACTATATATGTTGTAAAAATTTAAAGTAACCTAATGTTTTGACGTCTTAATTTAAAAAAAAATAGAACCTAATATCATAACATCCAAAACAAATATCCTATATAATAAATTTAATAAAATAGTATGATAGATACTACTATGTATAAAGTTTACTAAAACAATAGGATTATATTATTTAAAATAAATAAATCCCGTAAAATACTAAAATGAGATATGTTAAAGTATATTTTCTTAAACACAACATGTAAATATAATTATTTTAGTCATATTTATTTTCTATAATATAAATAAATAAAATTTAAAAATGTATTATATGCAAAATGTTTAAATTAAAGAAAACAACATAATTTGAATGGGGTTCTCTATTTGAGTATTTCATATTTTTATTTTATTTTACCTAACTCGAAAATATATTAGTAAGTAATAAAAATCAATAACAAAGTAAATTTTTTTTAAAAAACCATTATATATTAATAATACTGAATAAGAAATATAAACAATAATATGATACAGTAATACAATATATAACACTAAAATAGAAATTATATATTTAAAACATTTTTAATAATATAAAATATATTTAAAAAATATAAATATATCCGCACGAACGTGCGGGTTAAAATCTAGTTGACTTTTATTATAGACTTTACAAGATTACGTTATAACGCCAGTCACAATAGAAACTGACCTTATCATATTATTACTATAGTCTCTTGCTTTAAATATTAAGGTTTCCAATGGTAACAAAAATATAATTGCATCGCAGTTGTTATGCATGTTACCATTCAAAAACTAATCAGGTAGATTTTGATCTATTTAAAATAATTGTTGATTTTTCTTTTGGACAAAAAATAATTGTGGATGTTTTTTCAATTTGTAACTTCAAATATTTGTAGTTGTTAATGGTTTTTAATTATTTACTAGATCTTGACCCGTCCGACCGGGCGGGTATTTATTTTATGTTTTTAGTTTTTTTTTTTAATATTAATTGCTGTATTTGTAATATTTAAATATAAATTTAGATTAAAATTAATCTTTACAGTTATAATAAAAATTAAAATTAAAATTTTAATAAAACATTCTGATATAAAATTTAATTTTCCTAATTAAAATAATATAGAGGTGGGTTTTAATTTTTTTCAATTCAAAAATTTTAGCATCCCTCAAAAAAAAAGAAATAAATTTATAAATACATAAAATACACAAATATATTTAGAATTATAATTTCTGTTAAAATAGTTTTTTAAAGAAAAATTATGTTGAGCTGTTTTTGTTTATTTTAGAGCTTGACTCGTAACCGTATAAATATTTTGCTTTCACTTTTAAATTTTTTCTCTGTACTAATAGTATACTATATACATATATGTAAATTAAAATGTATTACATAAAATAATTATATTTTGTGATTTAATCTTTTATTATATCACAGTGTATCATATAAATAAAATCTTATATTTATAACTAAATGGACTTATATTATGAAAGCATTATCCTAATAATATATGAATTAACTATTTTATATTTTATTATATGTTGTATAAATTGATTATGATGTGTGATTTTTTATTTTATTATTTATTACTAATAAATATTAAAAATATTTAATATGTTAATAAGAAATATATTAGAAAATCTATTTTGGTTAAGATTTTATTAAAGAAATTTATTATTTAAATTAGGAAAAGACATTAAATGTTTAAATCTATTATTATTTAAATTAGGAAAAGACAAACATATTTAAATATAGCTTCATTTAATACCTCAATGGCATGACAATGTAAATAAGTAGTAAATCTTAGGGTAAATCTATATTTGTACTTCTCTTTTAATAATCTACTAGATCATGACCCGCTCGACCGAGCGGGAGTCATTTTTTTTTTATCTTTGTTTTTACTAAATGTTATACATGTTCGCCAATGTGTATTAATATAAAATTTTGATAAATAACAATGTGTACTAATGTGTTTAATTACTAAATTTGATTTTTAAATTTTATGATAACGTAAAGTAGACTTTTTCTGTATTATTTAAAATATATAGTGCTATATATTTTGTATTTTCAACATTTATCATACAAAACTTACATTGGGGTATTATTTATATGAAAATATGTGTAACATAATATATTTATATATTATATAAACATATGCACACCCGCACGGGTTTTATTTTTAAAATGTATTCTATATTGTTTAGTTTTATGTAGTATCGAGTTTGTATAATTCAATTTTGTGTTTAAAGAACAATATCAAAACTGTCTTTCGTATGTAAAAATAACATTTTGCAAGCGCGAGTTGTGTCTTTTTATTGTAACACAAAATTTTATATAAAACTTATATTTTTTTATACATTACGAAATTTAATTTTTTAAAATAATTATTACGTAATTTCAAAGTGAATTTTATCTCTGAGGTCTAATATATTTTGTGTGTAATGATTCAAAGCATTTTCGATATATATTATATTTCAGTTTGGTTTGTTTTTAGTATTACTGTATAAGTATAATACTATACAATATTACTATATTCTATACAATATATGAAGCTATGTGTTATTTGTTTTAGAAAGTAGATTAGGCCCAACGTAGTTATAAGAATAGTCATATCTTTATGTATGTGTCTATGACTTATCTACCTAATGTTATTCGTACTAATAAAATTAATATGGCCAATGAAAGTATACTGATCAATTTAAAATGAATTGTATAGGGTAATTATTGAACGATTAATATTTTTAGTATTCTTAGTATATATCTTATTTAAATCGACATGTAATAAATGTAAAATTCATATATGGAATATGGACAAAAATAAGAACTGTATTTAAGGAAATACATCAATGCAAAGTTAGACTATGATACGTATTATATATAAAGAATGAGATATTTAATTTAAATATATGAGGTCCACTTTTAAAAATCTACCTACAAGAAGTTGTAATGTTCCTGTTTTAATAAGATATATTTTATTAAAAGAGAAGGAGTCTAAAGAAATCGACCTATACAAGTTATTTTGGACTCTTTCCTTTTAAATATTTTTGGTACAACCCACCCTATTATAACAGAAAACGTAACATAATATTACCCCCCCCCCCCATATAAATCCGATTTTTAACCCCCAACCTTAAATCGACCAGTCTAACCAAAATAAATTAATAAAATAAACCACAACCTAATTCTAAACCACAACCCTAATATCAACTCAACATCTCTATTATTAAAAGAGAAGTACACTTAGGAAATGCCCCTGAGTTTTCAATGTTAATTACACTTACATGCCACTGACCCTATTAATAACATTCTTAAAAAAATGCTTGTCTTAACCAGTTTATTAAATGTGTCTTTATCACTCTCTTTATTTATAGATAGTTTCTATTTTAATGTTTGTCTTTTTCAGTTTAGTTAATGTGTTATCCTAAAACAAAATTTAACTTCTCTTGTATTAAATAAATTCCGAAATTATTTATTTGTTATAAAAAAAATCTAGGATATTAATTTCAAAATTATTTATTGTCGTAAAATAAAATTTAACTTCCATTCTCTATTAAAATAATTTCAAGAAAAAATTGAATTTCCTTTTTCATCTAAACCAATGTTTATTCACCTCACATAGAGTTAGGTCTCAATAAATCTAAAAAATTATCGTATGAATAAATTATCTATGTTTTCTTCCCAGTAAATTCTGTTTAACTGAACTTACAGAGTACTCAATATTAAATATAAAATTAAGTAAATAGTTAAGAATGAGGCAATTGCCTATATTCTTGCTAACTACATTATTTTTAGGAAACAATTGATTTGCTTTATAAATGTTATGAACATTTATTAATTAACTAGGTGTAACTAGACATGTAAACAATCAATACTATTAAAACAGAAGGCCCTTTTTTGAGGTCACCTTCTTTTTGTACTTATTTACCATTTTCTGCCACTGAATTATTTTTGTTCTATGCTTTTAATTTAAATGCTTTTATTATCTTACTAAAATTCCTACTTTTATTGATTTCCAAATATTTTCCACTCATCCATTGCTTTTAAATCAAAACATAATTAACTAATGTAATTTATTATATACAAAATCGACAATGGAATTATTTAATAACAACTATTGATCGGAAATCTTATAGAAACAAAATATTATGAATCCCTGACATAACGATCGGGAATATGCCAAGAAATATTCTCAATTAACCAAATCCATGACAAAAGATTTCTTTTTGTTATTATTCAAACAACGCAAACACAATACATTACACCTTATACTATTATGACTATCTTACATAATATTAAATTACAAATATCACTTATGTTACAACTTACAAGAGTAAATAACAAGAGATCGACATAGTTTAACTTAGTGTCTATCATATTATATAACTAACTGTACTTCCTCATGGTCAATACTAAGGAGTTCACCTATTCATTTAAACTAATGTCAAAATCTCTCACATACCTTGATTATGTATGCAGAATTTGTCCGTCTCCTCACAACTGTCAATCTACAAAATTGTGATACAATTCAATCTGATTAGTTTATGAAATAACATATGTTATTTGTAACATTTATCACAAATTTAGCAATATACAATGAATCCTAAACCAGAAGTAAACCCTATACCTTAAAAGAAAATCAAAGTATCCCTAAATCGAGTATTTATATTTTTACATTATATTTGAATTTTGTAAAAAAAAGTATCCCAAGATTTTTAAAACACGCAACTATAATATATTTCTGTTTTAACATATCTGAACCATCAGAATCTCCTTCTGAAAATGACCTTCGGTGCTCTAAATCTTTTTGTTAGTTAACCCATTTTTACTTCAAAATTTGAATATTTATATTATATCCGAATATTTTTAAAATCAATAATCAAGATTTTATAGAAATTATTTATTTTCTTAACTTATTATACAAGATTCTTATTCACTATATATAACCCAACCGAACACCCTTGGATACAAAAAGGAAAACTCTAAACATCTCGATACTTTAATAGCACCTCCTAAGAAAATTAGTAGCCAAACTGATGTCAAACCTTTAAAAATACGATGGTAGATTCAAGAAAGATCTGGAAGCAATTTAGTGCTCAATATGGCAAGAGTTTAAGATTATTCTCGCAGATCAAAATGTAAGAGATAGCTTAATTTCATTTATCAAATTAGTTTGTTGTTAACGTTCAGTGGTTTTATGATTATATTATGAGTTTTGTGCAGGGAACAAAAATACATGCAACATTTTTTTATAAAAGGCCTTCAAAAGATACATGCAACATTGAAACATATTTCTTGATTGGTAAGCCGTCATATTTAATGATTTAATTTTTATCCCAATAGTATTGATATGAAGTGTTATACTATATTATTAATGTTCTTTGCAGAATTCATTGGACAAGCCATGGACGTTGGTGAAATTAATCCTTTGTTGTGGAAAAGAGATAACAAAAAATAGAGTTCAATCATAGAGATTATGGGTTTTTTTAACTAATACTGTCATATTTTTATCCCTGTTGTATAGTGTATCCATCTTGAGATGGATTTGATATTGCAAGCAGTACTAACAATATCAAAAATATTGTTTTAGTGATAACTTTTTCCACTAAGTTACTAACACTGGAGTTAGTAGTTATAAATTTTAAAACTAAATGTGATTTCTTTTTGTCGTAAAAAAAAATGTGATTTTTTTTTGTTTTAGTGATCACCAGCTAGCGTGTCGTTTGTTGGGGAAGTTTGAGGACAATTTCCACCATCATACCATAAACAACAATATGATGTTTTTGTATGTTTAATCAGGTTTGCGAAATAGGTAAATTTCGAGGTAATTTTCTAAAATCTCATTCATGTTGTTTTCTATATTCTATTTGTTATTCAATAAATCTAATTAATGATTATATTGTTGTTACAAGAGATCTTCAAGTTACAAACACTTTTGATATCTCAGGCAAACATCAACCCCAATATAAAAGTAGGAGACTTGAGAGACGTGTAATGTTATCTATCTTCATAATTTATATACTTTGAAAGGTTTTAAATAATACTATGTATAAGATATGTTTTTCTTTTCGTATATATATTGTTTGTTATCGATTATAGATACTCTGTTTGTTCTTTTCGTATATATATTCTTTTCGTACATGTTGTTCATAAATGTTTAAACAAGAGAACAAATGAAGAAGAAAACAGAAAACATGATACACAAGGAAATCATGTTTTATTTAATTAAAATTTATTTTAATTTCAATTTTTGTTTACCATGAAAATAAATTATTTAACTAATTTTAATACCAAATTAGAACTTTAGCTAAAAATTAAGATAATAAATAACTAAATAGAAATTACAATAAATTTAAAATTTTAAGTTGAAATTAAATAAAAATACCAAAATATAATAAATTATCAATAACAAAAATAAACTAATACTGTTATATTAATAAACTTTTATTTTCCCTATTACCATTCTCTTAGTATCTAATCTATAAAACTAGAATCTCTACTAAAATTTTGCCATTTCTTTTTGAAGTTACTTACATTGCTATGTCCTTTTTTATATTAACATTAATATTATTAAATAAATTTACTGCATAATAAACCAATAATAATGAAGAATATGTTGGCCAATAACAATGCAACAGCATTTATCAACGTTACTTATGCCAAAAAATAAACTGAACTCTATAATACAATTATTAATGTGTGTGTCGAAAGCATATATTCCTAACTATACAAACCATAAAAGCATAATTCTACTATATACAATTATTATTTAACCTTATAATTTTTTCGTAAGACTTATTGTTTGACTTAGTGCTTATGATATGTTTGACATGTTTGACGGCACCACACTGTGAATCATCAATACTATTTAAACAGAATGTCTTTTTTGAGATGTTATTCTGTTTCAAGATTATTTATCATTCCGTGCCACTAAATTATTTTAAACATATACTTTTTATTTAAATCATAATTAAATCATTTTGGGCCATTACTTTTATTAGTTATAAACCATTCTGTGCCATTACTTTTATTAGTTATAAACCATTTTAATTATTTTAAAACAAAAACAATATATTTGTATTATTAGAAGATCTGTTAGATATTAAGATTCCATGAATCTTTTAGTCATTTAAAACTATACCAACAAATGTGGGCCATATAAATTTTTATCCAAATTATTTCCCACAAAACATTACTAAACGAATTGATATCTTTTTATTCTAGCATCAATACTATTGAATTAGGAACATGACTTATTGATATATGTTTAGTCCACTAAAATAATCACATAATACATACTTATAAAAATAAACGATAATATTTTGTAAATGTATCTAGATATATATTTGGTAACCACTAATTTAGTTCCTTAATAGTAGGGATCCTCTAACAATAATTAATAAGTAAAACTGTCGACTGACATTAGTTCCGTAACATACATTTTATTATGTAATGCTATATCATCATATTATTATTATTTTTAAAAAATCATATCACCCTAATATTGATACAACTAAATCGTAAATTGATTAAAATAAATTGGGTTATGAACTTTAATATAGGCTTTGTTTTTTATGTCGTTAAGAAACCTGAAAACTTTGATAAGTCTAATAACCTTAAGAAATTGGATTACACAATTTAAATTACATACCTTCAGCAACATAAATATTAATACTTCAAATTATAGTGAATATTCTTGGTTATTTTTATAATAAGTTATAATATTGTTAGTGAATATAAATAAAAATATAAAATGAATTTTATAATATATTTATTTATAACATTTAAATTTTAAAATTTAAAATACTTTTAGAAAATATTTTTATATTTATTTATCTACGACCATCTGCAACCGCAAATATTATCCGAAGTCATTTTTTAATTTTAAAAGTGTGGAACAATTTTTGAAACAAGTTATAATGTTTTATGAATTGCAAAACGCTAAAAATGTTATCTTAAATAACTGCAAAAAGAAGTTGAAGATGTTTTTATTTATATTTTACAACATAAAGAGAGATGATAACAAATATGTTGTATTAACTGGTGAGAAAATAATATAAATTATTTTTTCGTACCAATTAGTAACGCAGGTTTCTTGTGAATTTTCTTTTTTTTTTATATATTTTTACAACATATATATACAGTGGACTATTATAAAATTATAATAGCTAACTGATAATAAAAATAAACTAATTCAAATCAAACAATTAGTTTTGTTAATAGATTCATAATCTACAAATCATATTAACTTTTGTATGAAAACTAAAAAATTTAACTTCCTAATCAGAATACAAACAAATTCTAATAATATAACTAAAAAAAAATAAAAGGTGTGTATTGGTTCAACCAATGGTTTAACTGGTACGCCGTGTTTTGGGCCTTATTTAATATATAAAATCATATCATATATTTTTATGAAAACTAAAAATTTAACTTCTTAATTAGAATACAAACAGATTCTAACAATATAACTAAAAAATTAATAATAAAAAGTTACGTATTGGTTCAACCCGTTGTTTAACTGGTAGCTGGGTCCTGAGTTTTAGCAGGTTTTTGTAGGTTTTACTAGATTACTAAATAATAATTTTTTTTCATAAAGTTCAAACCGGATTACATACATGATAACCGGATTTATCTATTTAACTGCAGATCCGGTTCGGGTTTCAAAACACTAGATACAAGTGTATAGCTATGCAACATCACAAATTCAATAAAAGTATCAAAACTTTTTACTAATAATTTTTTTTAAATGGTTTACACATATATGAATACAAAAAACATAAAAGTTAAATTTCTAGAAAAAAACTAAAAAATAAAATATACACGCCCTCTCAAAGGGCGGGTTAAAATCTAGTATACTTTAAAACAGAATAAAAAATAAACCAATTCTTTCAAAAGAGATTTAATTACTCCATATCTTGATTTGTAAAGAAAAAACATCAGATTCACAAATATCAAACATTAGACCCTCGATTAATGAGTTTTGAAATCGTCATCGCCATGGGAAAACACCGAAAGTCGAGATATTTATTTTTTTTCATTCTTCAGAATTTTTTTCTAAACACCGAACGGTTACAAAACAAAATTGTCGGTTAGAATAAGAGAGGGGAGTCATGAGCCACTAGACCAACTTAATTTGATCTAAAACACTATGGCCCTAACAAAAAATATAATAACAATGAGCCGATTAAATTGATTTATATATGACTCAAAGTCAATTATTTCAATGTATTTTAAATTAACTAAATTGATTTATATATTTCATATATAATCTATCATTGTTCACTTTAAGCTTTTTTTATAATAAAAAATATTTTTCACAGATTTGATTGTTTTCTTAAAATTCAAAAAGAACTCAATGTATCCAATAGCGGACCCATCAATTTTTTTTACATGTGTCATGATATATAAATTTTTCAAGATATGATAACAAAAGTATAATTTAGAGATGTGAACCCATTATTTCATAATTAAACATATGTCAACTGAACTCCCTAATCCTATAGTAGGTACGCCTCTGAATGTATCACAAGTAATTATTAACAAATACATCATTTAGTGTAAATCAAATATTAAAAAATTAAATAAACACCCGCCCGGGCGGATCATGGTCTAGTAACATCTTATATAAACAGAACTCTCGAAAAAACTCATGAGACTAGCACCTATTAACAGAAAAAAACAAAACCAAAAAAATGCTAAACTGATTCCTATCCTGTTTTATGAAACCATTCCAATGCACATCGCAAACTCATGACAAGGTAAATTCAGAGTACAACAAAGCAAAAATTCATGAGAGAATGCGTGGCTTTTACAGATTTATATTCTTTAAACAAAGCATCATCTTAGTATGTGTACAGAGGATGCGTGGCTTTTACTGATTTTTATTAATGTCCAATGATTCTTCTAATTGTCCAAATATGTTTCAGGGATCACCAAAAAAGAAAGACTTTTCAAAGACGAAGAACATTTTGGCAGTCTCCTTGATGATCAATATAGATCCAAGTTTGTGGTTTGGATGGAAAATAACAAGTTGCAACTTGAAGTAGATGATATTGGGATTCCAAATTGCTGCGACCTAAGTGATTTCGTTTGGAATCCAATATCCCGTACATGGGTGAAAAACGATTATATTTGAAGAATTTGGTCAATGTACTTTTCATTTGTTTTCTTATTTATTGTTTTCAATTATTTTTTTATCAGACATTAATAAAATCATTTGTTTCGTGACCATTAATCAAGATCCCAAAATATATTAACTTGGTTTATCTATAAAAACGAATCAATTTTATATATTTTAGGCGTGCGTGAAAGTAATATGAATTTGTATAGTTTTTAATTACACACACCTTAATTAATTTTATATAAGATTAAAAATAGATTATTAATCTTGAACTAACAAAAAATACCCACGAAAATAAATTACTTCCTCTCCAAGAATTTCTGTTAATCAAGATTACCTTAAACTAACTAAATGATCTTGCATATATTTTCTACCAAAATTTCGGTAAACAACATTGATTGCAAAATAACAAATCTTAACCAACAGTCACGTAAGTATCAAGCAAAATAATTACTAAACTATTTTGCATTCAGTTAGAAAACAATAACTTCGGTAACTATATTGATTACAAGATATTTAGTTAGCCTATCAACGCGAAACTAACTAAATGATCTAGCATATATTTGCTACCCAAATTTTGGTAAACAACATTGATTGCAAAATAACAAATCTTAACCAACAGTCACGTAATTATCATGTAAAATAATTACTAAACTATTTTGCATTCAATTATAAAACAATAACTTCGGTAACTATATTGATTACAAGATATTCTCTTAACCTATATTGACTAAAGAGCCCTCATATTATAAATACGGTCTTTCTATTAACCCTTCCACCGCCATCTCAATAGAAATCAAACTCCTAAGAAAATAAAGCAAATCAAAAATCATGGTTAACAACAGGCAGCTGACCTTCTTGAAAGACATCAAGCCACGAAGAATT
This sequence comes from Raphanus sativus, assembly GCF_000801105.2. Taxonomy (NCBI): domain Eukaryota; kingdom Viridiplantae; phylum Streptophyta; class Magnoliopsida; order Brassicales; family Brassicaceae; genus Raphanus; species Raphanus sativus. Next base: position 5,772,554 of record NC_079515.1, on the reverse strand, counting down.
GATTATCGTGTACAAGTCAAAGTTCTCCACTCATGGAGACAATGGACTAAAATAGGAGGTGATTCTTTGGAAATGGTCCTTTCGGATGCTCATGTAAGTGTGTTGTTTTATATGTTTTTCAGAAAAATATTTTTTTGTCTATATTCTAATCATCTAAAATTTCGATGTATGGTATTTTTAGGGTACGAAAATTCATGCATCGTGTAAGAAGACTTACATGGATGAATTGGCCCCCAAGGTGACTGTTGGAGAGTGGATCAACATTGATAACTTCAGTTTGACTGGTGCTCCGCGTACTTATCGAACAACAAAAAATCCTAAAAAGATGAATTTCCTTCACAACACGGACATCTCTGAGTCAACTCTCCCGATTGAAGATGATTTTCTTGATTTGGTTGATTTCGATACCATACTCTCGGGCAAACCTGATACGAACATCCTTATTGGTAAGTGTTGGTTGATATATCTTAACAATATTCATAATATTAATAAAGGTGGATATATAATAGTATTCATTGTCGTTTGCACAGATGTAATTGGACAAGTTTTAGACTTGGGTGATCTTGAAAAAGTTCATTGTACTGGAGGAAAAGAAAGGACAAAGTTGGAGTTTACACTTAGAGACGTTAAGTAAGTGTATTCTTTTATCATTTTTATGCTGCATCTAAGTTCTAATTAGTTGTATTTTTTGGTTGTAAATCAAGTGATCTAAGGTTGCCTTGCTGTCTTTGGGGAACATATGCTGAGAATGTTTACAAGGCTTGCCAAGAAGCTGAAGATGGGTTTGTTGTGTGCCTTCTTAGATTTGCCTGTCATTCATGGAGCAGGAAGAGCTGAAAATCGTTTTGGCATCTTTAAATTCCTCTTATCTTTGGAAACATGTCAAAGACTTGAGGCTAACAAAGAACATGAGGCTGATGTCCAACGATTTGTCTCCTGAAGAAGCGAAGGAATTAGAAGAGTTTTCCCAGTGGATATTAGATGTTGGAGATGGAAGTATTGGAAAAGCAAACGATGGAGAGGCTTTAATCGATATTCCAGAGGAATTTCTTATTCTTGATGCAGATGATCCGATTGAGTCTATAAGCAAAGCTGTTTATGGGGATTCAAGTTCTTTGCAGCAGAATAAAGAGCCTAAGTTTTTCCAAGAAAGAGCAATATTATGTCCAACTAATGAAGATGTAGACAAGATCAATCAGCACATGTTGGATAAGCTTGATGGTTTGTTATTTTTTTCAGAATTTCTTATCTACTGTTTTCCTATATTTGATAGCTGTTTTTGATTAGTTTACCTATTTTCTGTTTTGTTTCAGGCGAGGAAAGAATCTACTTAAGTTCTGATTCAATAGATGCTTCTGATAAATTTGGAAAAAATGATCAAGCTCTGACTCCAGATTTCCTAAACACCATCAAAGTATCAGGTTTGCCAAATCACAGTCTTCGTTTGAAAATCGGTTGTCCTGTCATGTTGCTAAGAAACATAGATCCTGCTGGCGATTAATGAATGGGACTCGACTTCAGATTACAGAGCTCTACGATTTTGTTATTAAGGCAAAAGTGATTACAGGAGACAAGGTTGGTCGAATTGTTCTTATTCCTAGACTTGCTATTACCCCTTCTGACAAGAAGTTGCCTTTCAAGATGAAAAGGAGGCAACTTCCTATTGCTGTAGCGTTTGCCATTACAATCAATAAGAGTCAGGGGCAATCACTATCAGAAGTAGGAATCTATCTACCAAGACCTGTGTTTTCTCATGGCCAATTGTATATAGCTATCTCAAGAGTTACATCTAAGAAGGGTCTGAAGATTTTGATTGTGGACGATGAGGGCAAGCCTCAGAGACAAACAATGAATGTGGTTTTTAAAGAGATTTTCCAGAATCTCTGATTTTATTTTTAAGTTTGTTGTTTGCGTTTGTTAAACTATCTATGTGGGTTGCACACAATATTTCATATTCCATACATTTTTAAGTATGCTTTGAAAGTTTTATTATTTTCAATAAAATAACTATCATTCGTTACAAAACATCAAGCAATCTCCAGTTTGATACCTAACTACCGATAAGGTTCGATTCCTATTGTTCTTTGTACTATCAAGTAATCAGAACAACTTACTGTTAGTGCAGAGGAAACACGTCATGTCCATTTCAAAAGACTTGCGCTTGGAAAGTCGTGTATGTACCATTCTTTTATGGTTATTAAGATCCTACAATCAAAAATAAGAACCAAAAAGCATTACAACATAGAGAAGTACGATTCCGTTAAGCAACTTGACCCAACTACTAAATGACTATATTATAAACAAATGGACTTATCTTCTTATTATTGTCCGTTAATCATTGTCTAGATTATAAATGCCTTTCCAGTTCCAGGAGAGTTCTCGGTTCTAACGGTGTGGCTGCAAAGTTTTGACTGATTCCTTTGATGCAGATTTTGGTTCTTGACTGCTTGCTTTCTGCAGGTTTGGTTAAAGATAGTGGTTTGGGCCGTCTAGGCTTCTAGTATTTTCTTTTCATTTTTTTAGTTGTGTGGCCCGGTTCTTGGGTTTGTAATAAGGTTTTGATTAAGAAAAAAAAAACTACCTTTCATAGTATATAGGAATCATTTTAATTTTTTTAATATTTAGTTTGGTAAAATTTCATATACTGCCTAGAACAAATGAATTAGGATTATAAAATCTTCATTATCTAGAGAAACCGAGACTACAAAGTTTCTAAACTCTTTGACCATCATCTTATGTCAGTGCTCGATGAAACTATACACTAAAACCAGATTGTCAAATTTTTGAATTTTTTTTCAAAATTCGTGGTTTAACCCCCCTTCTAAAATAATGAGTTTTCGGTAAATGCTCTATATACTCAAGTTTATACTCATCACTTTAGTTTAAAACTTTCAAACACAATTCTACATTTGAATTAATGTATTCTAAACTGTCATTCATGGTATATATGAATTATTCTAATTTTTTAATATTTAGTTTAGTAAAAGTTCATATATTGCCTATATCAATGAAATTAGCAATATAAAATCTTCATTATCTAGAGAAACGAAGACTACAAATTTCTAAACTCTTTCACCATCATCTTATGTAAGTGCTCGATGAAACTATACTCTAAAACCAGATTTTTATATTCTTGATTTTGATTCAAAATCCGTTGGTTAACCCCTTCAAAAATATTGAGTTTTTGATAAATGCTCTATATACTGAAGTTTATACTCTTCACTTTAGTTTAAAAATTTCAAAACACAATCTAAATTTGAATTAATGTATACTAAACTATCTTTCATGGTATATAGGAATCATTCTTACTTTTTAATATTTAGTTTAGTAAAATTTCATATACTGCCTAGATCAATGAAATTAGCATTACAAAATATTCATTATCAAGAGAAACGGAGATTACAAAGGTTCTAAACTCTTTGACCATCATCTTAGGTCAGTTCTCGATGAAACTATACGCTAAAACCAGATTTTCATATTTTGATTTTTTTTTCAAAGTCATTGGGTTTAAACCCCTTCAAAATATTGAATTTTGGGTAAATGCTCTATATATTTAAGTTGATACACTTCACTTTAGTTTAAAATTTTATCACAGTCTACATTTGAATTAATGTATTCGAAACTATCTTTCATTGTATATAGGAATCATTCAAAATTTTAAATATTTTGTTCAGTAAAATTTCATATACTGCCTAGACAATAGAATTAGCATTATAAAATCTTCATTATCTAGAGAAACCGAGACTACCAAGTTTCTAAACTCTTTGACCATCATCTTATGTCAGTGCTCGATGAAGCTATACACTAAAACCAGATTTTTCATATTTTTGAATTTTTTTCAAAATCCGTGGGTTAACCCCTTCAAAAATGTTGATTTTTTGGTAAATGCTCTATATACTGAAGTTTATACTCTTCACTTTAGTTAAAAAAATTCAAACCACAATCTACATTTGAATTAATGTATTCAAAACTATATTTCATGGTATATAGAAATCATTCTAATTTTTTAATAATTTAATTTGGTAAAATTTCATATATTGCCTAGATCAATGGAATTAGAATTATAAAATCTTCATTATCTTGATAAACGGAGACTACAAAATTTCTAAATTCATTGACCATCATCTTATGTCAGTGCTCGTTGAAACTATACACTAATAAAGCGGACAAAGCCTATGTTTTGAACGCCAAATTATGTTATCTATTTTTAGGGACAGCATGACTACAAAAGTTTGCTCTATTGATGGGTCTAATGTTGTTGGGCTTTAGACACCAAAAAGATGTTAGACCGGGCCTGAATGCGAGGTTTGGATTTCAATGTTATAGAGTTAATTGTGATTTAATTTCAACCGTCCATTTTTGTCACGAAGGCTTTTCCAATGCATTCAAGTCTTGCTTAAATTTTTTTCAGCCTTGCTTAATTAATGATCTCTCACCATGAATAATTTATGAAAATTTATATTTCTTCTATTTCTTTATAAGTTTTGTTTAAAGTTTTTGCACACGAATTAAAAAATAATTAAATTTTCTATTTTACCCTTATTTAGTACGTAATTTTATTTAATTTTATTAATTAATGAGTTAAGAGTAAGGATAAAACTGAAAAAAAAAATCAAAAATTAAAATGATATTTAATATAAAACGTAGAGAATATGTTTTAATTTTCTTTGTTTTTGTGTTTTATGATTTTAATCAAATATAGGAGATAATTTCATCTTTATATTGTATCCGAAGAATTTAAGTTAATAAACGAAGGTGTGCTCTAGAAGAAAATTTTCAAAAACTTAAAAAAGTCCAGTCTTCTTTAATATCTTAAATATTTACATAAAATATTTATGGTGAGAGATCATCATTAAGAAAATTTTGGTTTTCTAGTATCTCGAAACCCATACAAATTTCAATTTGAAATGAAAGTAAAATATTCTACAATATTGTTCCATCTTTCATGAAGTATTTACACAATGAAATAAAAATTGTATTACATTTAAATGAATAATAATTTTACTTTTTACTTAAATACTTTTTTTAATTTAAAAAATTTAATGTGATCAGTATTAAATTTAACTTCATTATAGAATTAGGAAATACAATGTTCTTAGAACACTTCCAGCTCAACAAAGATCTCTTAAAGAGTTTTTTTTTAAATATAAAATTTATTGAAAAAAGAAAGAGAATACATTAAGGTTCTTAATGAGAAATTTATAGAAATTCATGAGATATCTATTAGCCATTTCTCTCTATTTATATTAGTTGATTTTCAGGAAAAAAAAATTAATCACATTAGAATATTATTACATCCGTTTTCGAAAGCAAGATTTTAAACTTTTATTATTGTTTCAAAGAAATGGATTTTTAATATTTTAAAGTATTTTGTATACTCTTAAAAACATCAAGTGAGAATATTTGAATTGGTTAAATATTATTGATTAATAATTAATAAAAAAAATCAAATTTAATTGTAAACTATCCCTTCTTAATATGCATTAATACTCTAAATTATACTTCCTCCATTTTTAAATGTAAGATGTTTAAAAAAAATTTTGATATTTCAAAATATAAGATGTTTTCAATTATTAAAAAAAAATGTTTTCAATAATTTATATAATTTTTGATTTTATTAAAAACTATATAACCAATTATATATTATGCTGTACTTTATAATTGATTATTTTAATTTTAGTTTATATTTTTATTGATACTTTCTAGGTATAAGTAAGTTTTTTAATATAAGAGTTTTCACCCAAATCATCTTACATATTAGAACGGAGGGAGAGAGTAATATTTTATTTGTTCAGAAACCCATTTGGGATTCTCCCTGATAAGTGCTCTTAGAGCATGTTTATCGCTGAACCCCAAATGGGGGTTCTTTATTTTTCTTTTTTTTTTTCTTTTTCCTTTTTACCTGATTTTTGTAAAAAAAAAAAAAAAAAGTTAAACCAATTGTGGGCCGCCACTTTTCAGTGGGGCCCACATTCAAGAGAAAACTCAACAGGTTTCGTTTCTTCCTCAGACGACGTTTAGCTTGGGTTTTGACAATCTGGTGGGCCTCCTCCCTCTCTCTTTCCTCAGGATACTGTCCAACATACCCGGATAAACATGGTCTTAGAAGAAAACATTTACCATAGAGAATAAGACTAATTTCTTGGAAACTGAAAATTTCCAAACCTATGGATACAAATGAGAAATCGGCCAAAAAAACACGAACTTTGCAGAAATTGCCAAAACAAACCTGGACATATTAACTGACCAATAAAATCCTGAACTTTCATTGACTTTTTCAGTTTATTAAAAACGTTTTGATTGACTTACCAGATTAGCATACCGTTAACAGGGATAACAGATAATTTAGATGACGTTAATTTTGGATGAAACGACGTAGTTTCATTTAGAAATGTTATTAAAAAATGTGCTTCCATCGGAGATCGAACCCGTGCACTCGTGTTTAATGGATGTTTAATGGAACAGGTTTTTGCCACTAAGCTAGTAGGCTTTACAATAGATTGACGAACAAAATTTTTTATATTGGCTTCGAAAAATAAAATTTTATTTTTATTTAAAATTATAAAAATCTTAAAAATTTTCATTTTTTAAAAAAAATTCAAAATCTAGCTTTAAAAACAAATATATTTTTTTAAAAAACGATTTTAAAAAAAAAAAAAAATTTTGGGAAGATTTAAATCGAATTTTTTTTTTAAGAAAAAATTGAAAGCTTTTGAAGATTTTTATTTTTTTAAGAAATCAATTTTTTTTAAAAAAAAATGAAAATTTGGGAAGATTTAAATGGAATTTTTTTTAAAAAAAAATTGAAAATTGTGGAAGCTTTTTTTAAGAAAAAAATAATTATTTTTCTTTAAAAAAAATAAAAATCTTCCAAAGTTTTCAATTTTTTTTTTAAAAAAAATTTCAAAATCTAGCTTAAAAAATCATTCTTTAAAAAAAAATCGTAATTAAAAAAAAAAAAATTTTTGGAAGATTTAAATCGAAAATTTTTAAAATCGAAATCCTTTTAATTAAATAAAACGACGTCGTCTTAAGATTTTGTCTTAAACAAAACATCCAGATCTTTTAATCAATAAAAAGAAATAAGTAGAGTAATATTCCAAAAAGTCCACCAGCCCAGTGGCAAAAACCTCTACCTAGAACTCCGAGGGTATGGGTTCGAGCCCAACCAAAAACAATTTTAATTAAAACTAAACAACGTCGTTTTGAGGTTTTATCTTAACAAAGATCTACATGAAACGACGTCATTTCGTTAAACGGAAATAATTAACGGTGAGTTAACACTGTCTTAACTCTCTGTTAACGGTGTGCTAATCTGGTCAGTCAATCGTAATTTTCTTAATAAACTGAAAAAGTCAATGAAAGTTCAGTGTTTTATTGGCGAGGCTCGTGTATAAGTTTGTTTTGGTAATTCCTGCAAAGTTCGTGATTTTTTTGGCCGATTTCCCGGATACAAATACATTTTTGTACAATTTTACTTATGTTACAAAATAGAGATATTTGATGACAGCACCATATCAAAATCAGAGCTTGTGCAGGATGAGATGAGCTCCGAACTGAGGACGAGTGGTCATGACTGTTTGAGGCGCATGAACATAAGAAGGAGAGAGTTCAAAGGAGAATCTCTGAAGAATCAAAGTCATTGCCATCTTTGCCTCCAGCAGAGTAAAACTCTGACCGATGCAGATCCTTGGTCCCCATCCAAAGGGGAAGAAGGAGACCTGGTTCTTTGTTGCCTTTGAGAGCCCTTCTCTGAACCGCTCTGGCTTAAACTCAGCTGCATCATCTCCCCAAAGTTCAGGGTCGCGATGGACAAGTGCAGTTGGTATATAAACCTGAACTCCAGCTGGAAGAGTAAGCTCTCCTAGCTTCATTTCTTTGTTGACAGCTCTTTTAAGCTGAGCCACTGGAGGATATAGCCTCAAAACCTCATTGAAGATCATAGTCATCTGTTTGAAAAATCAAACCTTCAAGTGAGCATTGGTAACTATGTATACATGAGAAAGGTGAAAGATGTTTTACTTACCACTTTAAGGTTGCCAAGAGAATCTATATCTGGTTTACTATTACCACCGATTATTTGCATCACTTCCTCTCGTGCCTTAGCTTGCCAGTCTTGGTGATGGCTTAATAAAACCATGGTCCAGACCAACAGTACTGAAGTTGTCTCTTGCCCCGCGAAGTAAAACAGCTTGCACTCTTTCATCACTTCCTCTACGCACATTCCATTTCTTTGAGACTCCTCTGAGTTTGACTCAAGCAGTATCCCCAACAAATCGTCGTTGGCCACCTCTCCAGCTTCTCTAGCCTTCTCTCTTTTGCTGATAATACCTCTCAGTATCATATCTATCTCTCTGTCTATTGCTTTTATCCTTCTATTGCTCTTCGTTGGGTAAAACCTACACCAAACAACTAGTTCTCATAAGTCTCACAATCTTCATAGTTTTAGTTTATTAACTAACACTTGTGTGTGTTTTATGTAACCTCAATCCAGGGATTGAACAGTCTAATACTAGTTTATTAACTAACACTTGCGTGTGTTTATGTAACCTCAATCCAGGGATGTAAGATTTCTTAAAAGCTTGTGCGATGAGCTCAGCTAACTCCCCTTGGAGTTGAAAGATCCTCTGCCCTTCTTTGTAGCTGCTTCCAAAAGCAGTATGTGAGATCACATCTGCAGTCAAATTCACAAGCCAAGGCCATACATCGACCTCACAAGGAGATTCTTTATCCGTGACTAGCATCTCCCATTGGCAGACAACCTCGCTGCAACAATGGTAAAACGCAGGGACCATGTTCTGTAAAACCAAAAGGCAGAACGTTGCTAAAGAATCACACACACATATAAAGTCGAACTTGATTCAGAAAAGACAAGAAAGACAAAACACAAAACCTTGATCTTCTCGAGGTGAAAAGCTGGGTTGATGATCCTCCTGTGATTAGCCCATTTATCTCCCTTATAGCTGGCAAGCCCACCTGCCAACAATCTGAACAAAGGGAACGTAGCAGCTTTCTCAAAGTCGTAAATTTTGTTGAAGACTTCCTTGATCTGCTCTGGATTGGTTATCATGAGAGCTGGAACTGGTCCTATCCATATAAAGAAAGACCTTCCTGTTCCAAATCAAGTCAACGTTAGATTCAACACACAATTCACTTCCTAAATCAGATACTCTCTCCTCAGGGATCCTCCTCTCAATTTCTTAAGAATAAAGGCGAGGGAGAGAGAGAGAAGCAAGTACCGTGAGAGTTGAACATCTTCAAGGCAAGAGGAAGGAGACGTGGAGTGATGTCATCAGTTAGATTCATGGGCTTAGATCTGGCCTCCATCAACATATCAACATTCCTCTTTATATCTCCGACCAGAGGCGTGTAAGGAGTTCCCGCGAGTCCCTGTCTTATCAGGTGACTCTCCAGCATCTTGGGTTTTATCCAGACATACTTCACGATCCGCCATGTCCACAAGGAAACGGCTGCTGCAACCACCACCACCAAAGCTGCTGCTACTACTGAAAAAGACATCTCCAGTTCAGATCTTTTCTTCTATCACTTAAGCTTTTCAGTGAAGATCCTTTGCCGCCAAAGGGTCTTTGTCTGTACTTGTCGTGAAAGTGGTTTCCATCTGTTCTTATCTAACCGCTATTTTTTTAATCTTAAAAAAGACACATCCACTAAAAGCAGCATGAACAGACTTGCTTTCAACTCTTTGGCCGGTGAAGAGTAAGCGCGTGTGACCCAGACGCACAAAACTACAATAGTTGGTGAAACATTGCAATAAAGACATGAGTAATGAGAACAGAGTATTGCTTGGTTTAGTTACTTCTCAAATTCTCTTAGAACTCGTTGCAAAGCTTTGAAAATTTTAAACAAGTCCTCTGAATATCTTATCATATATCTAGAAAACAAAGTTGATAAAGATGCAAAAATTTGAAAATCCAATGTTTTGATCAGACTGAGGAACAAGGAGCCTAAGCTGATGGTTGAAAAGGAGGATAAGGAGAAATCATGTAAAGATTTTGGATTTTTATTACATGAAAAGGTTAGGCTTTGAGGCCTTGTACGTAGTCTTGAGCTTCCTGGTCGGTGGCCTGACCTTCCTGAAAACAAGAGGGAACTTGATCTTGGAGTTGTGGAACTGCTTGGTGCTCTCTCTCTTGCACAGCTTTGCGGGGACTGTGGCGGTCTTGATGATCTGAATGCAAGGGAACCTCACTCTATGGCGAGAAGCCATCTCGGTGTACATCTGCTCCACTGCACCGTTGAGCGTGGTGTCACGGAACTCCTTGTACATGTTGTGGTACCCGGTTCTGCTCTGGTAACGGTGCCAGATACCGTAGTTCTTGATCTTCGTGGGGTTCTTCTCGAAAATCTACAAGAACACAACACAGTCCAGTCATATATAAGCAATTGGTTGAAAATGAGCTGTGAAATGAAAGTCTATACATACCTCATTGATGGCAAGCATTTGTCCGTTGCTTTTCTTAACCTTCTTCAGCTTCCTCAAGAAGTACCTAGGTACAAAGTAAAATGCACTTACGATTAGTAAGGAGTTCCATTAAACAAAATGGTATCATGACTCTACCAAAACTTGGACTTGGCGCGGACTTCATTAGTGGCCCATAGCTTCATCCTGTAAATCTTAGGCTGCACATCTTTCTCTGTTGGAAGTGCTCTCCCAACCACTTGGTATTGGTGAAACTGCTCAAAGAAACAAAGGTGTCAATAAATCAAATACAGACATAAGCTTTTACAAACCCTAAAACATGACTAAGCACTCAAATTTAAGATCATATCTGCTACTCTCTCTATATAGATCACAAAGTTTGAAATGTTCCAACAGATACTACTAAGATAAAGTTTCATACTTTCTCAACGAACAAGACTATACATTCTCTTGATTCAAAACCCAGTTCATAACTATCCAACCAAATGTTCCAAAACAACTCTAAAAATCAGGGAGAATCACTCTTAAAAAGATTCAATAAAGAATGACCAAAACCTAGAACCACTCAGTAACTCAGCTACATCTACGATAGAAAGAACCAAACTTACCCGGAAAGCAACCATTTTTAACGGAGAGATCAGCCAAAGAGGAGACAGGAGAGCTAAAGAGCAAAACGGAGGCGCTTGATGAGAAAACTATAAGAGAGCTTTCTCTATGACTAAACCCTAAGCCGTTTCTGTGGGCTTTTCGTTTTCTAGTTGGGCCTTGATTTTTTTTCCCTTTTTTCACCACATGTCCGATTTACCGCAGTTAAATTTAAATTACATACTAATATGATATCACACCAAAACTGATGATCATTCCTGCAACTTTTGAACTTTTTTTTTTGCAAACTGCAACTTTTGAACTTTTTTTTATTTACAGCTATCTGAAAAGTTCTCGCCATAATCTTTGACGAAAACTAGATTTTTCTTTTGCAATAACTACTGACTATTATTTTTGCCATATTCTTTGAAACAATGCAACACGTACAGAAACAAATTTAATGACCATCCATAAACGTACTTTGAAATATCATTCTTTGAGATGATGTTTTAAGTACTTCTTTACAAAAAAGAAAGTACTTAATCAAATCATCAACAAAATGGTAGATATTTAACTGTGATTCAAGGTCTAATGGCTAAAACATTTAATCAGAAGTCTAAATTGTTATTTATGCGGACTAGTTTTAGAAGGTAACGCCGCTAAACATCTGCTTCAAATACATTTTAGAACACTGCAAATCACACACAAAGCATATATATAATTTAACAAAGACATTACTATGGTTTGGAGTCGAACATTTTTGGTAAGTAAACAAATGCCATGGTCGACTGTAAACCCTTTTTTTCAAATCTTTATGTAAAACACACATGTACAATCTTCTTTTGCAGCAACAGTATATCAAACGCCCTAACCGGTCTCTACCGGATTAAAAGCAGTCACTTCTTCATTTTACTACCAGGCCCCTGATCCTCTTGTGGCTCCAAGAACGATGATAATCGTAGCAATAACAGACTGTTGGTCAGAAAATTGATTTAGTGTGATCAGGACAAAAAGAAAATGTGTATTGCTAAATTAGATATATAGAAAATGGACTTACTGCAATTGCGCAAGCTATGTATCCAGGCCTCTCACGCGGGTTTTTAGAGAACAGAAAAAGGAAAAAGCCGATGTACCAGGGGATGGCACCGAAGAAGAAACCAAGGATGAATCTTCCAAAAACAAAACCAAAACATATGTGGGTTTGTGTTTTGCTCAATAGCTAGACAAGAATGTTAATGATCAGAAGAGAAGGTAAAAAAGAAGAAGATGAATTAGACTTACAATAACCAACCAATGCCTATACCACAACAAGGAAGACGATCGTGCTCTGTTACTCCATTAACAGCATAACCTAGAGAAACCATAAGCATCATTAGAACAAAATGACACAACCCTTTTTGAGAGACTAGACTTTAGCAAGAGAATTTCGACACATAAGAGATGACAATTGTTTGTTTGTGTTTGCATTTAAGTTAAGATTTAGTGTGTAATATTATTCCATATGAACCTAAAATTCATTTGTCAACTGGTAAAAGTATACGCCAAACCAAGAGAGAACCTTCCATTGCGTTTAACATTCTCTACATCAAAAACCTTTAATATTTTCCTTATGAACATCAATTACTGTCTTCATTCTCAAGTGATCTAGCATCTTGGTTTCTCTCAAAAGTAGGCACGGTAAAAAAGTAACAATAGTTAAAAAATCTCTTTTAGTTACTGGATCAGGTTACTACAAAGGATCTCACAAAATTTAATAATGAGTTAGATTCTAGTCCAATGCAAATTTCGGCGGCTTTAGAGGAAGTAAAACTATCAAAGATCCAAAAAAATCATCAAAAGGATATTCGATATAATATATCATGAAAAAAAAAAGAAATCAACAAACACAAAAAGAAAGAAACCAAACAGCTGATCTGATCAGACTGATCTTTTCGACATCATGTTGTCCATACAATGAAAACATGAGGGGAGAAAGTTACCGGAGACGTAGGGCTGAGCTGGCTGTGGATAACCTGGTGGAGGTGGCTGCTGCTGCGGAGGTGGATAGTTGGAGACACCTTGAAACGGCGGAGGATGAGGAGGCTGCTGGTGTTGATAATCAGTCGCAACTGATCTGTTTTTCTCGTCGTCTGCGCTGCCGCTAGTCATCTCTCTTTTTAGATCAATAAACAAAAATAATATTTCTCTGATATGAATTTGTTCTTTGATCTGAGAGACGGTGAAAACAAGATTTCAGTTTTTGTAAGGTTATGTATTTGAGGTATGCGCGTTCCACGTGGCTGTTTCCGTGGTTGGTCTGATTTCTCTATAATTTGAACTAACGTAACCCGAGGGGAAAGACTTGCTTCGCTGTATAAACTTCTTTACTTAAAAAATAAACACCGACGGAAATAAAGCAAGTAAACCATCATTAATCACGCTTAGCTTTTTGTCTTCAGATCCATTTCCAACTATAGTCTATAAATTAATATATGATACAAGGCACTGGCGGAACCGGGAATTTTTTTGTACTAGGGTCAGGAAATTTTATTTTCTTGTACCAGAACTATAATTTTGTGTAACTATAGAAAAATGAGATTAAAACTAATATAAATCTAAAGTTGCAAAGATAAAAAGTATAAATATTTTAGTTGTAAAGTGTATTTGTTTTTTAATGAAAAGTGCATTTGGTAAAAAGTGTATTTGAAAAAGTGCATTTGTTTCTTAATGAAATATTTTTAAAATGAAATATCTACCCTACTATACATAAATTTAAATGGTGTAAGTAAAATAATGTAGATAAAATCATAACTATAGATCACAGATAATGTTATATTGAAACATATCAAAATTTAAATTGGAAATATATCAGTGACAAAAAAAATAAAGATTCACAGATAATGTTATATGGAAACATATCAAATTGTAAATAGTCCAAAGATTATGAAATATTGGTATATAATTTATAAAACTAAATTTTAGTAGTTAATATATATCATTTGATTTTTAAATATTTAAAATTATATGCTTAGTAATTGGTCTGGTAAATGAAACCAATTACTAAACATATATTTTATGAAATATTGGTATATAATTTCTAATTAAATATTAATAGTTAATATATATCATTTGATTTTTAAATAGTTAGATTTATGTTTAGTATTTGGTTTATTAAATGAACCAATTACTAAACATATTTTTTTAGGAAAAATATATTTAAATATTGTTTAGTAATTGGTTTCATTTTTTTGTCAATGTAATTGGTTTCATTTACTAAACAAAATATTGAACGTACATTTTTAGCTATTTAAAATTCAAATGATATATATGAACTATTAATATTTTGGAAAATTATATACCAAATTTTCATTTTTGTTATGAACCTATGACTATGACTATGACCATGACCGGCTCTGTGTCGGTTCATATCAACTCCTTTCTCTTAAATGACAGTAGGACTTTTTTATTCACGACTTGACATCATTTCATTTGGCATGGAACATCATAGTAAGTCTCACTGGGGTTGAACAAAAAAAAAGTAAGTCTCACTGTATATCCACAACACGTGCTTGACACGCTTGCACACTTTCAGGCGGTTGACGCGTTTCTCCTTCTCAGTAGATGATGTTTTTTCCTTTCCCAACAAGTCTCTTGTTGCCGTAAAACGGAAAACAAAATGATAACGTTTTCAACTTAGCGGGAGAGAGAACACAGGAACAATGATCACTATTCGCTGTCGTTGTCTCTCGGTCCCACTTAACTAATTAATCAACCACCAGAAGAAAGAAACTATAAAACTGCAACCGTTCTTTCGTTGACTTTTTTTCGAACCAAAAACACACTCCTTGGTTAACAAGACAAAGCAACCATCTTCAGAGTTTTCTTGTCTTCACTTGTGTGTGTTTCGTGAAGCAGATGGAGTGTTGTGTATTCCATCATGTGGCCATAGTGTTGACGTTCCTTTGGATTCTTTCTTACTTAAATCGATCACATTCCCTTTTCTATCTCCTCTCTCTCCTATATCTCTACTTGGTATCGTTTCTTCTCCTCCTCTCTCACTCTCTGGTTGACTTATGATTGCTTTGGGGTTTGTTAAAGCCTTTTTGATTATTGTTTTCGTTGTGGAGGGTTTCTTTTAGGTTCATGAACGTGATGTGAAGAGACTGAGGAGGAAGTTTCAGTTTGAAGAGACGAAGCAAGCTAACCAGAGAAGGGTTAGTTTTGCCTTTTTATATTTATGCATTCTTCCTTGGAGAACAAGATATCTAGTCATCAGAAAGTTTAGTTGTTTGTCTTTAGTGCTGAAAAAATGCTGACTTTGGCTTTGCCAGATCTTAACAGACTCTGAATCAGTCCGGTGGCTGAATCACGCTGCGGAGATGATATGGCCAATTTGTATGGAACATATTGCGTCTCAGAAGATTCTGCGTCCCATCATACCTTGGTTCTTGGACAAATATAAACCTTGGACCGCGGTAAAAGAACTTTACAAATTTGTTACTTTGTGAGTATTTCATTTGGATCATTTCTTTGGGGTCTAAGGAAATGACTAGGTCACATTTGTACAGTCACTATAACTTATGGTATATGATCATTTATGCAGAAAGAAGCTTTGATACAACATCTCTATTTAGGAAGAAACCCACCTTTGCTGACTTATATAAGGGTGCTTCGGCAATCTACTGGTGATGATCACTTGGTATAGTTTCCAAAAACTTTGGTTTTCATCATTATCATGGTCACAAACTGGTGTTTAATTAATATCTATAGAGGAAGTAGAAATTATGCTGGAGTGAGTGTATTCAGGTACTGGAACTTGGAATGAACTTCCTCGCAGCAGAAGATATGAGCGCAATACTGGCAGTGAAGCTAAGAAGAAGACTTGGTTTTGGAGTGTGGACAAAGTTACATCTAACAGGAATGCATGTTGAAGGAAAGGTATAATGACTTCACATCCTTCACACTCTCTTAAGTGGAGAGTACTTTGCTTCATTCTGTGTTACCTTTTTAACTGTTGAAGGTGTTGATTGGAGTGAAGTTCCTTCGTCGATGTCCGTTCCTGGGGCGTTTGCACGTGTGTTTTGCTGAGCCACCTTATTTCCAAATGAATGCAAAACCAATCTTCACTCATGGACTTGATGTTACTGTCCTTCCGGGAATTGCAGGATGGCTAGTAAGTATGAACTTGTAAACTTAAATAATGTAGAAACTCTCATCATCATTGTTACTTTTCCTATTCAGGACAATCTCCTGTCTATTGCATTTGAGCAGACTCTTGTTGAGGTAAGGTTTCCCTCATGGTAGCTAAGCAAAAACATTGTCATTACAATGGAAGCCAGCTAAATATCTAACCTTGCAGCCAAATATGCTTGTAGCTGATATGGAAAAATTAGTTAGCCCAAGATCAGGAGGTAGGATGTTCAGAATCCATAACTCCTATCCTGTACTTCTTTTGATTTGGTTACTTGATGTTATCAACATCTTATGTAACAGTCCATATGATTACATTTTGTGCCTGTGCTGGCTTGCAGAAAACTGGTTATTTGTTGATGAGAAAGAACCAGTTGCCCACGCTCTTGTTGAAGTTGTTGAAGCATCTGACGTTAAACCATCATATCTAAATGGTTAGTTTCCTCTACTCTAGTAAGTTTAAACGGCATCTTATTGAACTGCTATGATTTGGATGCTTCAGGTTTGTCTGATCCTTATGTGAAAGGGCAGCTTGGCGCTTACAGGTTCAACACCAAGATACTAAAGAAAACGTTGGCTCCCAAATGGCAAGAAGAGTTTAAGATACCAATCTTGACATGGGACTCTCCAAATATACTCAACATTGAAGTACGAGACAAAGACAGGTTCAGCGATGACAGACTTGGTGATTGTTCAGTACACATTGCAGAGTTTAGAGGTGGGCAAAGAAATGATATGTGGTTGCCTCTACAGAACATCAAAATGGGGAGGCTGCACCTTGCTATTACCGTAACTGAGGATGAACCAAAGGTAGAAGCAAGCTTCTGTTTTATTTCCCTGAACATAGAGTTTCATTATTAAGTCTTGAGCAATGTGTAACTGATTCTTTAACAGTGGAGTGATGACCCGTTTGAAGGAGTAACAGTAGGTGAAGAAGATATGTGGGCTTCTTTTGCTTTAGAAGATGCAAACAAAGGTTCCTTCTCTTCAGTGACAGCTGATAAGTCTGCAAGGGTTCTTGATAATTTGGAACCAATTAACATTGAAGGACAAGAAGAGACTGGGATATGGATACATCAACCAGGAACTGAAGTCTCGCAGATTTGGGAGCCAAGAAAAGGCAAGAGTCGATGCCTTGATAGCCAAGTACGTGGAGTTCCTCATGATACTTCTGGTGGAAGTAATGAAAGCAGCAGCCCTGATGAAACTCAGGAAGGTAAGAACACAATGAGGACTGTTGGTCGAGGATTGAAGAAAGTTGGTTTAGTGTTACGTAGGAATGGGAAAAGAGAAGAATCATGGAACAAGGAGGAGGATGTTAGTTCTCCTCGGATTAACTTGAAGGTGTTGAATCGAAAACATGTTGGGGTTAAGTACATCATTGAAGACCGTTTATCAGGGCCTCTCTCAGGTAGAAGTCCAAAAGGTGAGGGAGTTGGTTCTGAAGACAGTCTGAATAAGGGACACATGAAAAATGTTGCAAAGAGCATTCTGAAACACGCTGAAAAGTCTGCAAGACGCATAAAACATGTGTTTTCGCCTAGAGGGTCAAGGAAATCAAGAGATAATGAGTGTTTAACCGTGTCAGAGAAAGATGTTGTTCCTGAATCTGAGTCTGTGTCTGATACAGGATGTCAATGTGTATATTCTGATTCTGATGATGAACCTGCAGTTAGAACTGTGCAGAACCTAGGAACGCCAAAAACAGCACAACATGAAAGTTAAAACTGTCGGATCAGGCAAAGATGATCATGTAAATACATCATTAAACTCCAAATACGATTCTTAAGGTGTTGCAGACGTTCCAAAAATAAAGAAGCAAAGGTACAAAAAGTAAATAGAGCCAAACTTGGAAACAACATATATGGATATGCCAAGAACTCCTCTGATAGAGCTGAGAAAGTCGCCACACCAAATGGAAGAATAGAAAATGGATCATCATAGGTAATCAAAGGCTTGAGGATGGGAATTTGAGTATGTTCAAGTCAAATGAAGTTCTAAATTTACGACAAAAGGATTCGTGTACAGCTTTTGAGTTTTGAGTCTGTGTCTTGGTCAACAACAACTCTTTGAGTTCTCTGCCTTTGCTTCTTCCACTCAAAGAACATATAGCTTCTATGTGCCCAACAAATACAGCACAATGTATAAACCTTAGCCTATAACGCGATCCAAATCCACTTGAGAGACACCGTTCTTAACAACTACGCAGCCAACAACTTTCCACCACATCCCCATCTTCGGAACAAAACCATGACTCACCATCTGCCTCAAAACCCAATCCACATCCTTAACCGACTTCTCTTCACAAAGCCCCAGAACCATCTTCTTGTAAGACAAGAAACTAGGCCTCATACCCCAAGAAACCATCTTCCCCATCATCTCCTTAGCCTCCAAGTTCCTCCTCTTATCCAACAAACCATACAACACCTCCTGATAACTCCCACTATTCGGCTGACACCCTCTCACCTTCATCATCCTCTCCAACACCTCCACCCCTTCCTCAACCCTACCTCTCCTCCTAAGCCCCGAGATCAGAATATTAAACGTGATAGCGTCAGGCTCGATCCCTTCCCTCTTCTCCATCCTCTCCAGCACCCGAAACGCTTCCTCGAACTCCCCCCTGTTACAGAACCCGCGTATCAAAGGCGAAAACGTCATCACGTTGGGACGCGATTTTAGTTTAGTAAATTCGTCGAGCAGCTTGAGTGCAGCTTCAAGATCCCCGCGCTCGCACAGTCCCTTGATGAGTATGTTCAAGCAGCAAGCGTCGATCTCAACGCCGAGATCCGGAGCCCTCACGAAGACGGCGTGGATCTCGTCGAAGAGCTTCGCCTTGACGAGGAGGTTCAGTATAAAATTGAAGGATTTGACGCTCGGCCAGCATCCGAACTCGGGCATGGAGAAGAGTGTCTCGATCGCTTTGTTGATTCTCCCGGCGGAGTTCCCGTAGACTTTCATTAAGTTGTAGAAGAAGGCTTCGGAGAAACGGCACCGTTTTGTCTCGAGGGTTAGGGTTTTGGTGAGGCGTTCGATTTCGTCGAACATCTTGGCGTGTCCGAGCTTGGTGATGAGGAGGGAGTAGAGAGGCTCGGTGGGTTGGTAGTCTTTGCGTTTGGAGTAGTGTGTGTAAGCGGGGATGAGGGAGGTTGGGTCTTTGATGTTTTCGAAGATTTTTAAAACCTCGTTGGGGGCTAGCCAGTCCTTGTGGGTTAGCCTCGCGAGTTGTTGCGAAGGTTCGGGAGATGATGATGATGATGAGAGGAGACGTATGGGAGAAGTGGAAAATGGTTTGCTTCTTCTCCTGAGATTTGAGTTCGATGTTGTTGTTGCAGACAGAACAAGCCTCCGAAGAATCATTGTTTCTGTTTTGGTGAAGACGCTTGAAGACGCAACAGTTCTATTGTATATGTCGGGACTTGGCGACCCAACAATTAACTTGAAGTGGTTTGATGTTTTATATAGTTTGGTCCAGAGAATCTCGTTCGGTTTTGTTAACTTGGTTTGTGAGGATTAAAATTGATTTTGGTTCGGTTTATCCAAAGTTATGAGAAAGAAACCAATTAAAATCATACACAAAACTGTTGACAATAAAAAGAATCACACACAAAGTTGATTGAGCCTTCCTTATACAAATACATCAGAAAATTTTGGAATTAGAATTAAATAATTATGTGGACTAATATATCAATGTTTACACAAAAAAATTCAAATACGAGTAAAATCGTAAATAAAATCTTCATAATTAGATAACTGTTCTAAATAGAACCATATTAATTCTCAAAAAGCAGAATTATGGGTAATAAAACATATCGTGGATCAGTTCAACCGGTTTGATATTGTGGATTGGTCCGAGCTTGTTGATCAGAATTATGGGTGATAGAACCATATTAATGCTCATAGATCGGTTTAGATAACCACCCTTGATTAAAAAATCGAGAATACCGGTTAAATATTTTGTATCAATAGAATTTTTGTACAGAGAGCAGCAATTAACAAGTGAAATAGTTACAAAGATGTACAAAGGAAAGTCGTGGAAGAAAAGGAAGAAAAGTCTACTTCTTCTTCTTGCCAGCAAGAATAGGTTGAATCTGAAGCCTTCTGTTAAAAGCTTCATTAAAGAGAAACCGCGTCTGAAACGCAGAGATGATAGGAAGCCATGCTAAGATAGCCATTGGTGCAAACAAAACCACTCCCATTCCGTAATCATAAGCTCTAGCTAGAACCTGTGTGAACTCCCACAAGTTCGTCCCTTCTATCTTTGGCCTTACAGCTTGTGCTATCTGCAAACAATTTGACTCCCATATGAATCAAACTCTGTTGGCTTTTAAAACAAAGAGTGGATTGGGAAGAGAATTGGTTACCAGAATCAGACCCCAACCCGTAGGCAAGAAAGCTAAGCAAGAGACTATAAGGTCCTTGATAGAGAGGTGGCAGATGTTTGATAGTGTGATGATGACCGTAAGAATGCTCACGAAGACGAAGACTTTGAAGAACCGATACACGAGGTGTTTTCTCGTGCTGAACAGTTGCCTCCCTAGGTCAACGGCCTTGACCGTGAGGAACGTGGCGAGGATTACGACCCAAGAAAGCGCGTAGACTATGATGTTAGTGCTGCTTTGGGTGATGTCAAGGTGATAGACCAAACCATACTGATACAAAAAGAATCTGAGAGACAAAACTATCTCCAAACAGCGAGCGCCAACACCAGAGCCACGGAGATGGGCTTGCTCGTCGTTCCACCAAGACTGCCAGCTCTTGTCCTGCTGAATCCCTATCCCGCCTTGCTCTTTGATCCACCTGTTCCAATCTCTCCAGTCTCCGACTATTATCTCCCACGTAAAGCCCGAAGGGTTGAAGAGAAACGGTGCGCATAACCAAGTAAGCGACATGAACCACACCGAGAAGGTGATGAACGAGTAAGCCATGTTGCTTTGAGACGTATGCTTGAACAGCTCGTAGACCACCAGTAGAATGATGAGCTCAAACCCTTTGATGAAGTGGCTACGCGAATATAATCTGTAGTTCTCGCTGAAGTTGGCGTGGAACACCACCACTTTACGCCCCGTGGGTCTGTACTTGGCGCCTCCGTGGAGGATCGTTCTGCCGAAGTAATGAGTTTTGGTTCCTAGAGAGAAAGTGAAGAAGAAGGCAGCGAGCTGAAGCTGCATGAGTATGAAGTCTTGAAAGGCTATGAGAAAGCCTTTCTCCAATCCAATCTCCATCACCATCGGTAAACCGGTTAAGAGACCTAGCTGGAGAAATGACTGAGAGGCAAGGGCTGTCTCTAATGATTTTATGTTCTTCACCTTAGCCTCAAGTATAAGTGTCTTCTGCAACCCACTGAGCACGAGGTAGAGTTGACCATAGAGATATATGTAAATCCCAATCACGGAGATCTGTTCAAAACATCAGAAAAGATTAGATTATTAGAGTCTCATTCACAACTGAAACTTTATTATTATTCAGCTTAAAGTTTCAATACCAAGCTACTGAAGTAGAATCCAATGGTTGTGAAATAACAAGACAACATTCTGAAGAAATCAAAACGTTGTCCTAAACGGTATATGTCACGGCTAATGGTCTGCTCGCTGTTTCCGTTAGCCACCTTGGCCTCAAACTTTGAGATCTGATTGAGGCCAACATCACGACCTTTTCCGACTTGAAGGTACTCATTGTAGGTTATGCATCCACGTCGTAGGGTTGTATTATAACCTAATTAATACAATGAAGAGTGTAAAACTACAAGTAAACCTTACCAAATATTTGAATGTGAAAATTTCATACCGGCGAAAACGTCCTCGCTTAGGTTAATAGTCCTTGATGCTTTACTGATACCACCTCTTGTTATGTGAAATATTCTGTCGAAGACATCAGGATGTCCATAGTGAAACCGGACTCTGTAGATCAATGAAAAAGAAAAAGTTCAGTTTCTGTGGTCTCACTCAGCAAATGGGAAACTGATATTTTTGAAGAAGTTAGAGATTATTATTGCCTGAGAGGATTAGCAAGAAGCCTTTGACCGATTGTGACAAAACTGGTTTCTTGATATGACATGAACCATGCTAGAGAAGAAACACTGCAATATCATTAAAAAAACTCAGTAAACTCTCTGTTTTATGCCTGTGGAAGATAATTATATTGCATATGTGTGTGAACCTTCCAGTGAAGATGTGTTCCCTTAACCCAAGTATTGTTGGAGGTCTTCTTCCACGGTTCCGAAGAAATTCTTGAAGGAGGTTTCTCATTTTAAAAGCCTCTTCCAGGTAGTTATCCTAACGTTTTATGTGAGAAAGCTTTAGATGACGAAAAATGTAGTTCACTACTAATTGTACATCCAAAGATGGGAGAGAGAACTTACTTGGTTCATGTCAATCGTCTGAAGTGCTTCACCTCGAGTGAAAATTATGGAGTGGTTTTGGTTCTCAGGCTTCCCCTCTCCGATGTTAGGTGGTCCAGGAAGTTTGACCCGGTATATTTCCTAAAGTTAGCATGATCCAAAAGGTTTTTACAAGTTCCATTTGCTCATCAGATTTACCAAGAATTGTTTGTTGAACAGCATTTGATGGATGATACCTGATCGAAACCGTTGACAGCTTTCACCAATATAGAGTAGTAAACCTTCTCAGGGTTATCCAACACGATCTCTTCCCTCTCCTCAACGTATGCAACACGGAGAGATGGGTACCTGACAAGTCATGTAATGTTTTTGCTTTAGGAAAGCAATGCACAAACTTTGTCTAATAAAATGACTTCTGACAGCTTACTTTATCATAAGGTCGAGGATGTCTTGTGCGTGAGGATCCCCGGCTGATTTTTGGGCTCCAAACATTTGGCAAGAGACAACATATGTGAATTTCATATCTGCTAATGCATCAAGTTGTGCGGCTAAAGGTCGGTTACTTCGTTCCACGTCATCATATCCTTCAAGAATATCTAGAGGATAGGAGAGACAGGTATACCGAAATCAGGATCAATCCACAAAAACGAAAAAAATTCGTAGAGTCAAGATGACAAACCCTCATCATCTGCCATGTCAAGGAAGGCCTGCAATTTCAGAGCTTCTCGGCAATACATCATACCACGAACTGAGTTAAAACAACATAAAATTTCTTAGTTCCTTGTATAAGAAGAGTGAGCAGAATCAATTTAAGCAGTTTTACACATATTGTTAATAATAGTTTTCTCACCTGTTCTACTTAATGTTTGTCCACGAAATGAAGCCCAGTTTCGAAGCTCTTCTTCTTTACCCTCTCTCTTTAATGCGTCTAAATTCTCACATCCCATTCGCTCCAGAAAGTTTTTCCACTCATCTAACGACCCCAAAAAAGATTAGACAATTTTTGAAACATATAAAACATTCATCAAACAAAATGAACATGATATATATACCTGGAAAAATCTTCTGCATATAAAAGATGATTGACACGCTGGACTTGGCGGAATGTAGTTCCTTTGTTGAAAAGTTAATATCCTCCTGATAATGCGGTGTCAAGACACTGCAACCCAAGTGCTAGTTAGTCATCAGTTTATGATCTATATATTGTTCTTAAGGAAATTAAGTTGTGAAGGCAGAGACCTGAAGGACATCATATTGCGTACTTTAGGAGCGTCTGGCATATCCATGAAAAGCGAAGTAGCAAAGAAAGATATGCGTCGTCGAGCGTCTAAGTTCTCTGGTATGTCCATTGCACTATCTTTGACGGTTAACAGCAATAGGAACCGCTGGATCTGCCCAAACCAAATTAGAAAGATCAGCACTCTGCAGTGTTTTTTTCGGAGGATTGCAGCACGATCACAGTGTACCTGTTCACTCAATGAAGTACTATCCGGGAGCGGAAAATGAATGCATCTTCTTTCTCCATAGGATTCAAACAACTGTGGTTCTATAACCCTCATAAAAATCCCTGTGTCCTCTTCTGAATCCTCCAGAGGCTCGAGCAAATCCAGAATTCTAAACATGCAAAGAATTATTAAGTAAGTTCACCTTTTCACAGAGAGAAAGAATATCTTATAAACTTCACAGACAGAGGGTACATCAACTTTGAAATTCACTAACCTATCACCATGTACCATCATATCATTTGTCACAAGCTCAAAGATATCTTGAAGAGCCTTTACAAGTTTACTATGCTGCTCTTCAATTTTCTCAACAGGGAGTTTATCTTCACTCCCCTCAACCTGGAATGTACAGAAGAACCATTGGAACTAACTCTATTTTTTATGTAACGAAACAATAGAAAAAATATATTTGCCACAACAAAAGATCAATTACCAGAAGTTGAACCAACTCAATACATTTTTTATGCAACGCTGGAAGCTCTTTCAACTTAAATTTTTCAAGCAAACTTGACTGTCTGATACTTTCCTCTATCTCATTTATTATGCCAGATATGATCCTGAGACAATGTTAGATTTGTAAAAAATTAAATACCAAAAGGCAGGAGAAAATGAAGTGAAACTTGTAACTAGAGAAGGTATAAGGCTTTACTTTTTCTCGAGATCACCAACAACAAGAATCTGAAGGATGTACTTCAAAGACTCATAACATTCTTTTACTGCGTAGTACATGTATTCGTCTCTACGAATCCTTCGATAAAGACCCTCATCCTTCCCGTTAAAGTCTTTCGCAATGCTCAGAGCTGTTGAAAACTAGTAAGATGGGGTAGCTATATTTACCAACTAACCCAAAATACCCACCAAAAACAAATTGTGTACAAACTTTTTTCAGAAAATGTACCTTATTTGCAAGGAGGAAAATAGGCCAACGGATGATCCCTGATAATACCTCCGATGACATTGGCATCGTCATCAAATCTAGTTCCCTGATGATATAATATTAGATCTCTATTTATATATATATGCCAGAACTTTACATGAAAATAAGACAACGGAGGGAAGTTTACTTGTTACTTATCAGATCTTCTGTTCTGAAACTGTTAATGACTTGGTTCCATACCAAGACAAACTTGGCCATACTATTTTTCTGCCCATCAGATCCCTGGAGAAAAATAAAATAATGATACTTCTTCATGCGGTACTCAAATATACAATTTAGTCCCTCGGCATATACACGTGATCGATCTCTTACTCTTACCCTGCAAAAGTTGAAGGGGAAAAAGCCTTTTTGTTTTCTCCTTTTCTCATCTTTCATTGAGTGTGGAATAAGGGATGCATTAAAAGCAGATGGTAAAGTATGAAACCTGCCTCTCAACATGCCTAAAGTTCGGATCTGAATAGAAATAAAAGGAACATATTATTAGCCTGGAAACAGCAACACCTAGCTGCTTAAGATGACAGCTCACGCATTGAGAACAATATGGGGCTTACCTCACCAAGGTGGTGCAGAACTCCATACAGTCCACCGAAGATAGTACAGAAAACTGAGTACCATATTTGTGTATCCATGAAATAAACCTGAAAGTTCAACATTGGTTTCAGAATACAAGTTGAGCGATAGTTTGTACATGCATGGGAGCTAGAAACTCACCACCATGATTGGCGCCCATACTGCAACAATTGCAGCAGCATTGCTCTTCACTATCAAAGGAGAAAACAAAAGGTTCTTTAGTGCGCCATGTACTTCAAAAGTTTTGAGTCAAAAAGCTAAAGGTATCAGAGTAAACCTTCTGGAAAAATTTCATGCCATTCATAATTCCGCACGCCAACTTTCATTATCAGTCGTGTAGGTTCTATTAAAGGCTTTATCTGCATTTTTCAAATAACAACAAATGTAAGATTACTGTTGAATTCTAAGCATTTTAGCATCAGTTATTAGTGGGAGCGTATTTGGAATATGGAATCAGTTTCAGCTACCTCAAATGCATAGCTGAAAGCAAACTTGGTTAGGAGAACCAGAATCCAAAAGAAAGTGTACCTGAAAAAAGAAAGGAAGAAAAAAAAAATCAAAATCATTGAAAACTAGAGAAGACATGATTAACAGAAGCAACACTATGGAAACTGCGTATGAGACATACTTGAATTGTGATATCTGAGTTTCTTGCACTCCTCGCCCAACGAATAACCTAGGCTGCACGAAATCAGCTAGCACTTTATAAAGTATTCGGATGATACCTTGTAAAGTGAGTGTAGTTACACAAAAACTATAGTTTCTGAGATAGAAGTACCTGTCCCCACCAATACAAATTTTTGAAAATGCGATGATTCGAGGTCTCAATGTATTTGCTGATGGCAGGAACGAAAAACAAGACCAGCTCAACCGCACTTCCGGTCAGGTATATAGTGACCGCCACCATATACGGAGAAAAACACCATTCACCAAGCCAAGTTTTGTAACTTGTGAAATAGCAAATGTATTTCCTTCTTGAATGAGAATAAAGAACTGGTAGAATAACTGTCCACATCGCAGCGAAGCCCAACCTCGCCATCTGTTTCTTTTTTTCATTGATCGGCATTGTGGTTCTGGTTTTCCACTTGAAGATTATGTCAAGAATACCTGCAACAACTCCCTAAAGTGTCAGCAATAAGTAATGTATCTTAGTTTATACATTTAAGAAAATTTCTGAGTAACCTTTTATAAGCTTTAGAAATGCAGAAGTGATGAAAATGCTCATGACATCTTCAAATATGTTGGCGTTGAAAATTTGGAGTGGAGATCCCACATCGTGACAAGCCATAATAATTAATGCCTGAAAGGGAGGTAACAATTTCATAATCCGTAAATGTATACAATAATCTGAAAGATGGAGCAGAAGAAGAGTAACCTGTAGAGACAAAACAAAGAAACTCCACATTCTGTCAAAGCTCCTGAATATCTGCCAGAAGGAACGAATCTCTACAAAATTTGTCTTCCCCAGCCACCTTTGTGTTGGTTTAATTTGTTCCTCAGTTATAGGCTGCAGTAACAAGAACATCATCACATGTCAGAAGAGAAGTTTTGTATTATGATACTAAAAACAATGCAATTTGCTGAACCTAAAAACCTTATTCCTAGTGACAGCCTAAGTTCTTTTTTTTCTGAATGCAGGAATTGACTCAATTTGAATAATGTGCTTACTTAGATTTTAAGCGACAATATGCTCTGTAGTCTCTTGAACAAGCTAGGAACACCATACTGCTATGACACAATGAACAAGCTACTGATGAATACAGGTTTCATTATCATTTAGATTACTTAGTGTGTGTCTATGCAAATGCATAATCAGGGGAATAGATGTCTCCATAAGTTACAAGGATAAGGATATGTACCCCAAGTTCTTCGTCATCCTCCATTTCTTCATCTGTTTTCTTCGTCTGCCTGCGGAATCTAAGTTTTTCTCTCCATCTCCTTGGTTTACTGGTATCTAATGGCTCTACACAGAAAAAGTCATGTTCCGAACGCATTGGCCAACCTAATTCGAAGCATTCAATAGACCTGTGGAAGACGTAACAAGTATGATGAGTGATCTTCCAAGCACAGATATGGTAGCAAAGAGAGATAGGATATTGAATGTTATGACCAGAAAAACTCGTTGAGATCATCGTAGTTTCTCCACATAGAATGATCAGCAGTTCCATTCTTGTTCTTCTCAGCTTCCTGCAGGCATATAAATCCATAAACTTTAAAATTGACTACTCATTTTTTTAAAGTTAAGTGAAGCACTCCATCAAATAGAAGATCAGAACCTTTTCGATAACTTTGTATATTGGGGTAACTACTTTCTTAAGAAAAGTTTCGTGACCTCCACCATATGCTGGAACGACCTTCTCCCCAGTTATCATACTAACATCACCAGCTAAAACTCCATGTAATTCATATGCCATCTGAAGTAACATCAACATCAAATGTTGCAGATACTGATAAGCTTTTCGAAGAAGTCAATACACAAAAGCATATAAACACAGAATTTTTTTAATCATACTTGATGGAAAATATAACACAAGCACTCTGGCATGAACCTCAAATTCGAAGCTTCTCCCCATATGAGAAGGTAGAGTCCTATGTATAGCGTTTTATATTGTAGGGCTTCCTTTTTCACACAGGGCAACCTGCAGGTGAATTGTGAAGCCAGGCAGTTAGATATAAACACGACGGCCTAAAGAGATGAAACGACACAAGATGTTATTGTAAGAATATACCTGATGTTATTTTTTCTCCCAAGAAACTTGCACCAGCTTGTGTAGTTTTTGAAAAATTTCTTCATCAATGCATCTACTGCCTCATCACCAGACTGGTATACATGAATATAAGATTATTTTTCAGTTTCAAAAGATGGAGGGAATAGAATCATTTCGACAAAAGAGGGGGGAATAATAATAACAACACCTTTGGTTGTGAAGACTGTTTCTGAGGTTGGCGTATAATGGTGTTACTGAGTAGTAGGATCATATGTTCTCTTTGGTTGGCAACATTTCCACTCTATGATAAAAGATAAACCGAAAAACTTGGTTACCATATCTGATTAACAGTCCTCTATAGTACTGATACAAAGTTTCCTGACAAAGTACCTGGAAACCAAATGCGTAGTGCAGAAACTCAAACAAATCCACAAAA
Source organism: Raphanus sativus (assembly GCF_000801105.2). Taxonomy (NCBI): domain Eukaryota; kingdom Viridiplantae; phylum Streptophyta; class Magnoliopsida; order Brassicales; family Brassicaceae; genus Raphanus; species Raphanus sativus. The sequence continues at coordinate 5,743,869 of NC_079515.1, read as the reverse complement.
GGCTGGTGTCTCTGAAAGTCCTCTGGAGGAGGCAACCCACGAGTGTTACGTACAATTGCAACAGCAGCTTTAATCTGTCATAAAAAAGAACATTTTCACCATATAATAACTCAGCTCCTCTCCACATGAGGCGGCCGTATATATGTTTTATTATATATATACCTCAGGTAGATGCATAATTGCTTGGTGAACACCTCCTCTGTCAAGGGGAAGAATGTTATAGGGAACATAGAATTCAGATTTTGCACGAATGCTTTCTCTATCCGCAATAGCCTTACAACACATCAGAAATTCAAGGTTAGATACAACAAAACAGAGGAGACAGTCTTAAGGAGGGCGGAACCTGAGGGCCAGCGCCACTAGTGACAGTCTTAAGGACTTCATACAAAACAGAAGCAATTCTCCGTGCGTTAACCAACTTCTCTCGCTGACTATTTTAAAAGATCCAAAGATTAGTGTTGACTAAGCTGAGTTAGTGAGAGAGAGAAAAAATGAAAATACCTACCTATGATCCAAATTGAAAGTAGCAACACCATGTTTGATAATATACTCTTTGTAAGCATGATAAACACGTTTGAGTTCTCGAACATCACTCTTCTCCTTCCTTCTTATCACAGTAAACTCTTCATCCTATTAATATTAAAAACCCAAAAAACAAAGTCAAGACTAAAGTAACCTGCCACGTCATATCCTACCACATGAATGCTTTAAGACTCGCCTGTTCAAGCCTTTGAAGAAGAGAAGTCTTGAACTGCCGTACACCTCTCCCCGTCGAGTTTCTGTCCATGTGGTGAGCTATCTCAAACGCATGGAAACGGCCTAAACCCAAATTCAAAAAGTTTCAATCTTTAGAATGTATTCATGTAAAGTCTCAGCCTTTAGGTTGCAGAAACGTTTTTATTCATGGAAAGTTTCAATTTTTATCTTTGGCAAAAAAAAAAGTTTCGATTTTTAAGAGTGATGGGGGGAACTCACAAAGGTAAGCGATACGAGGTTCCTCGGACTCAACCAAGTTGGCAATACGAAGGAACCTCTGAATCTCTGAGGCCAATGTGGCGGGAAGCCTCTCGCTGTCGAAGGGCTCGGAGACGTGTTCGCGGAAAGTGAGGGACCTGGTGTAGTGGTGGTGGTGGTGTTCCGGCGAATCTTGTGGAGACGTGATGGGGCGTGAGTAGCTCGTGCTGGGGAGGTCGATGGGGTCCACGGGGACGATTTCGTGAGACATAGTAGTTGGAGGGAAGCATTCGGGAGGAGGAGGGAGATGAGTGGAGAGTGTTATATAAAGGTGTTAATTGCTTAGCGAGGTGAGTTTCCATGGCGGAAGTTTTTTGAAAAAGGGATTTGATTTTTTTTTTTTTTTTTTTTTTTGGGGTGTGAGGAGATATGATGATGGTGCGATTTCTTTTTGCTTTTCTTTATTTATTAGTTGGAGAGACGTTTTTTTCTTCTTTTTGCGAGGGAAAACGGTGATTAAAAATATATTGCAAAAAAAACAATAGTATTTTAATTAAAAAGGCTCGAAATAATATTTTAATAAAATGAAAATATTAAATTAACTCTTTTGTTTACTCCTAATTTTATATCACTCAACCTTTTTTTTTTGAACACACAATTTTATATCACTTAACCACACATATTTTGGCATGCATATGTGAAAACACTTGGTTAACCTGGAATTTCAGAAAAAGAAAAGGTATGTCCAGAGTTTGATTACTACATGTTGGTGATTAAATCAAGAGGCAAAATGTTAATTAGCTTGCATAATTGGTCTTAGATGTCATAAAGATAAAAGTGGAAAATGACTTTTTAATTAACTTAAGTAAGCTTTTTCTCCAAAAAGAAACGAATTAAAGAAAGTGTTAAAGTGAAAGGTGATAGGATATGCAGAAACAGAGATTCGGTGTATGTAGTTTTCTTCAAAACAAAAGTTGTTTTATACTAAATCCTTGCTAAAGAAACTAACAATGGGGTATCACTGCAATTGTTTACACCATAATACCAACGTGCATGGAAAAAGAAGAAAGAAAAACATTAAAAATAAAAAAAGTTGATTGACTGTAAAGCAGCCAAATCTTATGAAATAAATAAATTGGAATGTAAAAGCATATACTTCCGGAGTTGATTTGCATTTTTATCTATTTCTTAGTCACTAAGAATATACCAAAAGACCACTCACAATATAACTTGGTGACCAAATCAAACTGATTTGTTTGAACTTAGTAAAACAAATTAACAGAAAAATACAAAACAGAACTTTCTATTTATTGATTGGGTAATAATGCATTTTGTAGGAACAACAAGATTTCGGACTATAGATGTAGTTAGATTTTTCTGTTTGGTACTATTAACATTAGAGAGGAGGTGTATAGTATATGTATAGTCCTCAGATCTCTCTGGAGTTAAAGGCAATGACCGGTAGTTTTGTCCTAACAAAAAAGGTGTAGCTCGTTTGTATGAAGATTGGGCCTAATGTTTGAAGACTGTTAAGCCTATTCGCCAATATTTGTTGAGTGGCTTATCTAAACCCCATGATCCATCGGCCCATTGGTTTATGTCAATGTTCATACTGCACTCTGATGTTTGAAAGCAAAGTTATACCAAGTAATTAAGCAGGCCCTATTTTACGTTACTTAATTTCTGACTTACTGTATGTTACATATCACCTGATAATTTGATGCTTTGTTAAATTTAATATCAGTGACATTGCCTCTCTTTTTAGATCATACTGTATTTTTTCCAACCCATATTCATTATGTTTAACTTTATACTCCTAGTACATACAACTGACTTGGCCTTAGGGACAAGTTAATCCATTAAATGACTACTTCAGTGGTGAAAATTTATGGTTATTAGTTTACGAAAAAACAAAAAATTATGGTTATTCTCGAAGTCCAATAAATTATTCATAGTGTAAAATGTTAAGCTCATGTTGATGTTGTTCCTGAATCATATTTAGAAGGACTTTATGTAATTTTTATTCTACAATTATGTAAAAATATGTATATCTTGTTAACGTCAACTACTATTCGTTAAATCATGAAATTTGTGTGACAGAAATTATATATTTATATCCAACTCATGTTGATACATATGCTAGTTTTGGTAATTAGTCTTCTCAAGTGATCATTACATTATTTATATAATCAACTGATACTGAAACAGCTTTTGTTATATCAGGACTTCTCGAAAACCAATTAAACATAACTACATCATTATTATTCTCTTGCCACAAAGTAAGATTTGGTTCCTCAAATGTAAGTCCATAGTTAACATGAGAATAATAATCACTACCTTCAATCTCAAGAACACTACTATCCATACCATCCATGTAAGAAAGTTCCATACACCAGTTCGTCATCTCATCATCGTTCTGAGACGAAACCAGACCAATATCAAAGTCGTTAAGCCACCCGAAATCATCTTCAAGACCGGGCTTTGCGATCTCTTGCAGATCCGTTTTTTGAGATTCTATGGTCGGAGAACTCATGTTGATCTCCACTTCTAACGATCTAATCACGCGGTTTAGTTTCTCTTCTTCCTCTTCGTTAACGCTGTTATGATTTTCAGAGGGCAATTCTTCTTCCAAGAACGACATGATCATAAGCTCATCGTTGAAAGTCTCCATGCCCTGATCCAAACCATATTGCACAGAAGCCATTTGTGAGAAAGAGTTAGTAATAGGGAAAGGTTAGCGTCTCATTTGTGAGAAAGAGTTAGTAATTAAATATATAACTTTAGAGATTATATTATAACTCGAGCCAAAGCAAGTCTTATATAGGGAAAGGTTAGCATTATTTAATTAGGCGTATGAGATAAGAAGTCTCCCCACACTCCACGACCAATCATGTGATCATATGTAATGCGTAATATGATGATGATAATAACATTTCATAATAAAGAATAAGAATGGGATGCCTAACTGATAATGGACCATCGAGGAGACATGAATGAATGAGATTAAATCATGGACATAATATTATAATTAGAAAATTGGTTGAACGTCAAATGTCAAGTGTCCAAGTGGAATATGCGTACAGGCAATATGGTACAAGTTTGGTATAATGCGTAGCCCACTGCACTACAAAAAAAAGAGTGGAATACATCACTTAAATTGTATCACAAGAATAAGTGATATTATTTTAAATTACTTATTTATGAATGATACAAATATACATAGTTTAAAATCAGTTATAGTAATTGATGTTATTATTAATTAAATTAACATCAGTTTAATTAAACGATATAATTTCTATCAGTTTGTATCACTTTAACAAAAATGACACTATTATATAAATTTATATCAATTAGTTAACTGATACATTAGCTGTTTTTGGTTAACATTGTTTACTAAAATGATACAAATCTTGTATCAATAATAAATTGATGCTAGTATAAAACTTATTAAAAAATTAGTTAACTTTACGTGAAGCAGTTACTAATTTTTAGCTTTGATTACTTTCTGTGGTTTTTTAAAAATTAATTGATCGATCCATGATCTTCTATAACTGTTTCATCTTAAACAAAAAAAGTAAGTATTCTTCTGCTGTCAAGATTCTCTCATAGTCTCATTCATCCGTTCCTCTTTCTCTCAATTTTAAAACATTTTATCAGTTTACGATTTTGTTGTTCTAGACTATTTGATTTATCAGAAAAGTCAAAAGATGATGATTGTATTTCTTCTTATGCAGGATTTGAAAGCAAACTAGCCATACTAACCTGTTGAAAGTTTCTGGGTAGGTAATACGTTTCTTTTGTCTTTCTTCTGAATCCTTTTTGTATATTATATTTCATTTTCTTTTGTTTATTGTTCTAAAGATTTTTTATATTAGTTCAATGATAAATGCAGAGTCTTCTGCTAATCTTATGGAGTATAAATTTCTGGAAAATGCGGCTAAAGGATGGGAAATGCTTTGATGATTCTCGTAACATACTGAATCGATTCAGTTATACAACAACAATAAAGATTCAAGATGAATGCAAAGAAGAAAAATATTTTTATTTGTTCAACAATTCTTTTTGTTTTCTGAATTCATGTTCTGTTTTTTGTTTTTTTTCTCCTTGTTCTTCAGATTATATGTCAATGGAAAAAGTTCAAAATTTATTTATAGTAAAATATTTTCTGAGCTTATTTAATTAATAACCCCAATTGTATAAATTAATAAAATTAAATCGATGGTTTAAAATTAAATAATTATTAAAATTAAAATTTATATTAGTTTCGAAAAATTATATTAATGTATTAGTAAATAATATTAAAATCATTTATTTTAATTGATATGAAACTAACATCATTTACAAAACTGATGTAAATCTTAATATCATTTCTTTGAATTGATACATATTAATATCACTTATCACAACTGATGTAAATATTTGGCATTTTTGCATCAATTTTCAATAAAATGATGTTAATTATTTGCATCACCACTTTCAGAGTCATTTAAATAAGTGATGCAAAATTATATTGTATCATTTATAACTAATGCAAATATTAAAAATAACTGATGCTAAACCATCTTTTTTTTGTAGTGCTGATAGATATGGTTTAGGATAGGCAAAGAAACAAAGCCGAGGCATCTACTTTTATCGTGTTTGCATTTAATTTGTGAACAAATCAACGGACGTAAAAGGAGAACTCTTTAATATGCTACTAGATCTTGACCCGCCCGACTGGGCGGGTGTTTGTTTTAATGTGTAAAATAATTATCGACTTATCTGCAATAGAAAATGATTGGGTTGAATAAGGTATGTTGCATGCTATTCGCTATCGTATGATTCATATTTATTATCTTTAATGTATTTATAACATTCAAAAATACAAATACATTGGTATATATATATATATATATTTTATTTTCTTTGCATTGTTTATTTTCTATTGTAATAATAGAAAATTGTTAATTATTTTAATTTTGTATAAAATTACATTATGTCGAACAAATGTTATTCTTGTATTTGAAAAATATTATTTCATATTAGAAATATATAGTATTTAATTTTTTTAGATAACAATATAATTACCTATATATTTTATAAAAAATTTAAATGTCAATAAGTATAATATCACAAACAACAAAAATACTGGTGGCCCAACACAGTAAATAATTGACTAATCTTAATGGATCTATGAAGTTAAAAATGGCCCAATTGTGTGATAACAGAATTTTTTTTCCGGGAAAAAAAATCGTTAAACCTAAGAAACTAAAGTTATCGCTATCTCTCTCTCTCTGTCGGCAAGATTATTTTTCATCTTCTCACCTTCCTCGGCTCGAAAATTCCTCACCTTTCATCTGTCGGATCGAAAATTCCATCGCTGAAGATGATTCTGTTTAATCAACATTCAGCTTCGCTTTTAAGATGGTTTAAGTTAGCAGGTTAGATCTTCTTTCTCCTCTGTTCTTTGTGATAGTCATGTTTATTTTTAGGACTTTTTCTTTCAATTGGTCTCGTAACCAAAGATTCAATGTAAATTAACTATAGATTTTCTATTTTTCGTAGATTGAGAAACTATATCAAGTACTATAGATTTTCCAATCTCGTCCATCAATTCTGATCTTCTTCAGAACGTTCTCTTACTGTTTGATCAGCAAGAACACATTCTAGAGTTTCCCCTCCATAACTTGTGTTTTGATTCCATGAATGGAGTAGCTTGACGTGCACTTTCCAAGAATCCTTGTGCGGTTTCACTTTGTTAACCATCACAGAAGCTTGATTGGTAGCCATCGTTTTTTTGTGTGAACTTTGAGTGTTTGTGTAGAAAAGAAACGTATGAGGTACTCTATATATAAGGTGCAGTTGGTTTGTGTATCCAATAATATCTAGTCTAGGTAAAATACGCCAGAGTATCTAGGGATTATAGGTATAATTTGAGTTATGGAAATTTATATATTTTCGTGGTTAATTAGTTTGTGATCTAATGAGAAGATATCTTCCAAAATAGGTAAATAAATTACTTGCTACATAAGTAGACGGTTATTTCGAAAATATTCTAATTTAATAACATTACCTAAAAAGAAGGCAATGTAGTTAATTAGTTAGATTTTAACTTGCACCGGAAGTCCGGCATTTATTAGTTGGGATATTATGAGTAGAGAATTATTCTAACTGATCCAGTTGTTACGGTTTAATTGTTTCTGCAGGGCTTTTATTGGATCATTGGAGAAGGATTCATGTCATATTATTTTGGCCCAAGACGTTGAAGACTGATGTTTATGATTAGTCGATTTTTTTTATCCTTGTGTCCAAACGTCTGTTTTTTTTTAATTCTCCTATCACAGTTGCCAAACATATTGAAGTAGTACTTCTACTTTAATAAGATAGATTTCCCCTCCATAACTTGTGTTTTGATTCCATGAATGGAGTAGCTTGACGTGCACTTTCCAAGAATCCTTGTGCGGTTTCACTTTGTTAACCATCACAGAAGCTTGATTGGTAGCCATCGTTTTTTGTGTGAACTTTGAGTGTTTGTGTAGAAAAGAAACGTATGAGGTACTCTATATATAAGGTGCAGTTGGTTTGTGTATCCAATAATATCTAGTCTAGGTAAAATACGCCAGAGTATCTAGGGATTATAGGTATAATTTGAGTTATGGAAATTTATATATTTTCGTGGTTAATTAGTTTGTGATCTAATGAGAAGATATCTTCCAAAATAGGTAAATAAATTACTTGCTACATAAGTAGACGGTTATTTCGAAAATATTCTAATTTAATAACATTACCTAAAAAGAAGGCAATGTAGTTAATTAGTTAGATTTTAACTTGCACCGGAAGTCCGGCATTTATTAGTTGGGATATTATGAGTAGAGAATTATTCTAACTGATCCAGTTGTTACGGTTTAATTGTTTCTGCAGGGCTTTTATTGGATCATTGGAGAAGGATTCATGTCATATTATTTTGGCCCAAGACGTTGAAGACTGATGTTTATGATTAGTCGATTTTTTTTATCCTTGTGTCCAAACGTCTGTTTTTTTTTTAATTCTCCTATCACAGTTGCCAACATATTGAAGTAGTACTTCTACTTTAATAAGATAGATGGATAATATACCACTACTGTAACATATCCACAGAGTAATTGTTTTTAAAATAAAAAGATTTAATTTTTGAGTAGTATATTTCTACTGGAAAATTTCGACAAAAAAAAACATTTCTACTGGAAAATTGAATGGAATGTCAAAACTTTGATTCATGATGTATATAAAACTTTGAGTGGTTTATCTCTATCAATTTTTTTTCTCAAAAAGCTATATAACAATTGGACTATTCGATGTATATATATGTTTTCTTTTAACGTCAAAAACATGTATACATCAAATATTTAGCTAAAAATAACTGTGAAGCAAGCGATGATTTCTTTTTTTTTAGAAACTAAGAAGCGAAGCAAAAATTTTATTTTGTTTTTTTATTCATTAAAGTGATGAAATGATAAGATGGCGATTTTTTTGACATAATACAATTAGTAATTGAATGTAAGAATGAAGTTTTTTTGACATCAATGTAAGAATAAAGTTATTTATTAGTTAGTATATAGAGATATAATACATGTTGAGGTGGTCATGTGTGTAGAAGAATGGTTAAATATCAAAGGTATGTGGTGGTTTATCTAGTTGCTAACGTTAGTTCTGTACCGGTTCTATATATTGTGCCCTAAATCCAAATCTCTTTTGGGAGGAAATTATTAAAGTCGTGTTAAAGTATTATGGTAATTATTATCAACCATCTATTCTTTTTTTAATCTGGTTCCCAAGTCAAATTATAAAATAGCAGGTTTTGATATTTCGATGTCTCATATTATTATTATTATTATTATTATTATTATAAAGGGCATCTCATATTATTATTTTTAAAATATGTATACATGTATTTAAAATAAATAACAGAAACCTCACTAATATATAATTAATGTCTTTATATTTTTTTTTTCGTTTTGTACGAATGCGAAGTTTGCACGCCTATAGAACGGTTCGGTGCATGAACATTTATATTAGCCTGAATTACATACTATATATATATATATATATATAATGTATATAATGTAGGGTTATAATGCAAATGGATGTCACACTAGATGTATACCGACACTAAATTTATACTCCATCCGTTTTATAATACTTGATGTTTTACGATAGTGCACAAAGATTAAGAAAATTGTATTTTTAAATAAAAAATATTTTAAAGATATAATTTTAAAATCAATTAACCAATAATAAAAAAGACTGTAAAATCTAATTGGTTGAACAGTTTCCAACAAAGTTAAAGTAACCTTAAAATCTCAAAACTTCATCTAATTTGAAACAAAATTATCCTTTTAAAACATCAAGTATTATGAAACGGAGGGAGTATTAAATTAAAGTATATATAAAGAAAACTTTAATTTCGGGGGTCGTATACGATATATGCTTGATAAGGTACGTGTCACGACTCACATGTAGGTGTTGGACGTTGGAGAAGAAATGATTTGACCGAATAAATGGGATTCGAAGCATTAGCACGAGTGGTGGTTCTTTTAATGGACCGACCCACCCCATTTTCATCGCATCAATTATCGATTGGTTCACATGTCTCCACCTCTGCTTGCGTCTGTTTTAATGTTCTGCGACTATTCTCCAACATCTGATGAACTATTCTACAATATATATGTATTTGATTCAAATCTTTGTATTCTGATGATATTTTCCCCTTAGTTTCATGAACTTTTCCCCTTCGTAGTTGTTCGAGGCCAAATTTATATTCGTTTTGCACTCGTCAGCAATAGTGACAATTATAGCAATCATCAACAGTAACCAGTGGGTAGGTTATATATATTTGTTTTACAGTCAACAAGGGCATCAACAGACTTCAAAAGCAATCGTTGAATCAAATGTTATAAAGCAGTATATGTTACGAATCAGTAGTCAAACCCAATAGTTGCAATACACAACACGAATCTTGAGTTGATGGTAAAGTCGTTTTGTATAGATTTACAAGCATATCATATCAAACCATGCCGAATCATTATTATTATCGTAATCAACACTCTTCTTTTGTTCCCTTGTGGCCTCTCCTAATGACTGTAAATCGATATATTCGATTCTCGTTATTAATTAAGCTGATGTTGTTGCATTCTTGGAAGCATCGGAGTGTAATATATCATTCATTCATAGTTTAAATTTTTTTTATTTTTTTTGATAAAATATCATCTATAGTTTTCCTTTCTGAAATAATGCTTATTATATTTCAACATGATAATATTTATCTAAAATAAGAAATTTCTACATAACTCAAGTAATTGTGTAAAAGGAAAGTCAAATAATTGATGCGCTCTTGCAACCTTCTCAAACAACCGGAAGGTTTATGATGATCAATGTTTCCCGCCGTTTGTCCTTTCTCCTCTCCTTGATGGAGAATCATGCGAGTAAGTAACTAACTAACGCGCGAGAGTTTAACGACGTCGTTTTCTCTGCAGATACATCTATGGCGTTTTCTCTTCCGAACCCTGAGTGATGTCTTGCATAATTGCATTGTTTCACCTATTCCCTTCCATGCATTTTCATCATATAGGTTAGATTCTAGTCATGTTTAGGTTGCATTTTGCATACATGAGTCCTTATCAGGTACTGGAGCATCTTATGGAGCTTATAGAGACATTGGAATGCATTTGGAGCTCAAAAGGTGTGAAGAGGAGGATGTATGGACGAGAGGAGCCTGGAGCGACCCTTAGAAGTCGCTGTGTGACCTCGCTCCAGCCGGAGCGACCAGCATGAAGAAAGCTGGAGCGACCACTCCAAGTCGCTCGGCTTTACACGTCTCGAAGACGAAGAAATCGACTCCAGAGCGACCTCTCGCAGCGACCACCCGAGGTCGCTCCGAAGGCCAGAGCGACTTGTCAGAGCGACCTGCGGAGGTCGCTGCGTGTTTCCCATTTCCGATTTCTTTTTAATTCAAGGACTTATTTGCAATTACTTATGTCGTTTTGGCACTCTGAAAAACCTAAGTTTAAGACTGGTTGTAGCCACTTTTGGGCGGATTATCTTTTGTGAAGAGAAAACCACAAAATACTCTTGGAAAGTTCATCTTTTGGATTCATTGTTCTATTGTTATTGATTTCTTATTGATTTCCTGTGTTCATCTACATGTTTAATCTGAAATCCAGTATGGGTTTAAGGTTTAACATGAAGATTAGTGAGTAGTTCTCTTCTAAATTCATGGGTTAGGAAGACTAGGGTGATTAGGCTAAATCAATGATGTTTTTAGTGTAGATCAATCTCAAGCCTTGCTAGTAGAGTGTTCTTATAGCCTCTTTCGATCTGATCATTCGAAAGTTGATCTCTAGACATTTCCCACCCGAATGGTGTTTGTTGAAATGTCTGAGACAAATCTGCTAGGCTCTTAATGCATCTTGCCAAAGATATTTGTTGTTAAGAGTGTTAAGATAGCTAATAAACCTGTTCTTATTGATTGCTTTCATATCATTCAACCAAAGAGATTTGATGTTTGAGATGTGTTAGCAAATGAGCATTCATCTAGATATAGAGCTTGTTTAGGATCGTGTTTAGGCTTAAGGTCATTTGTTTGATTCATCATTTGTCATCTTTGTTTGATGCTTAATCACCCGAAATCATTTTCCAATACCCATGAGTTCTCTTTATTCATATTTAAGCAAATCATTCATTTACTGCGTTTTAGTTCTATCTTGTCATCTTAGTTAGTCATTGTTACTGAAATCATTATAAATCATTGGTTGCATTTAGATTAAGTAAGTGCTTGCATTCTTAGTGCTTGAAATCCCTCAGAACTGGTTCGACATATTACTTCCATTTTACTATCATTTGACTTAGGAGCCTCAAAACTCCTAACATCAAATTGGCGCTGTTGCCAAATTCTGAGTAGATTTGAACATTGAGATTTAGTAGCTTGCTTGAGACTAAATCATTTTCTTTTATTTTGCTGATTACTGATTCTCCCTTTTCAATTCCCTTTTGATCTGCAGGTGTATGAACTTGAGGAGCAGGGGTCCAGCAAACCTAGTTCCAAGAGCAGCAGACATCCGAGCTTTAGAGAGGGAGTGTGCTAGAAAAAGGAGAGAAGAGGAGCAACAGGCTCACATACAGGATCCGAACATTGAAATGGCCGACCCACAAGCCAACGGCGATGGCAACGCCCCACCAGCTAGACCAATTGGTGCCTATGACCGGCCAACTAACCATGGCCACCTGTTAGGCATCAGAGCACCAGCTGTGGCAGCAAACAACTTTGAGATCAAGTCAGGATTGCTGAATCAGATTGAGAACAACAAGTTTCATGGCCTGGCTGCAGAGAATCCATTCGACCACTTGGACAGCTTTGATAGATACTGCGGTCTCTCCAAAACCAATGGTGTATCAGAAGATGCTTTCAAGCTCAAGCTTTTCCCTTTCTCCTTGGGGGATAAGGCACGTCAGTGGGAGAAGTCTCTGCCAAGCAGCTCCATCACCACTTGGGATGACTGCAAGAAAGCTTTCCTAGAGAAATTCTTCTCTACTTCCAAGACAGCTGACTACAGGAATGAGATATCCGGATTCAAGCAGAAGAACTTGGAAGGATTCAGTGAAGCATGGGAAAGGTTCAATGGCTACCTAGCTCAATGCCCACACCATGGTTTCAACAAGGGAAGTTTGCTTAGCACATTCTACAGAGGTGCATTACCTGAGTACAGAGCAAGATTGGATACTGCAAGTAATGGGAACTTCTTGGACAGAACAGAAGAAGAGGCAGGGAAACTTGTTGAAAATATGGTCAAGAGTGATGCTGTCTACAGTGGGGATCATGACAGAGCTGATAGGTCAGCAGACAAGCAGACAAGAAAAGAGATAAAGGCTTTGCAGGATAAGATTGACATCCTCATTGCTGATAAAGCTTCTCAAGCTCAGATGAACTTTGTTGGCAACCCACAGCACGAGATACCAGCTGCTGTCAATGAGGTTGAAGGTCTGGAAGGTCAGGAAGAGTTGTGTTTTATCAACAACAATGGTACTTGGTACAAGAAGGAGCCAAACTTTCAGTACAACAACTATCAGCAGAGACCTTACTCTAACAACCAGCAGAATGGATATCAGCCTAGGAACAACCAGCAAGGGGGTTATCAACAAAAGCAAAACCCTCCTCCTGGTTTTCCCAACCACGGTCAGAACTCTTCTCAACAGCAGCCTGCTCCATCTAGCTCTACACCCCAAGAGAGCAGCACTGATGCACTTCTGAAAAAAATCTTGGAGTCACAGACTAGAAGTGAGAAGCATGTTAGTTATGAGCTGAAAAACCTTCACAACAAGATTGATGGGAGCTACAATGATCTCAACAACAAGTTCAGAGCTTTGGAGAATCAATTTGCTTCCATGAACACTCAGCAAAATCGCCAACAAGGCTCTCTACCTGGAAAACCTGAACAGAATCCCAAGGATGCAAAAGCTATCACACTTAGGAGTGGAAAGGAGTTACCTCCTAGAACACTCACCAAGGATGCTGAGAAACTAGGTGAGGGGGTGGCCATCAACATAGATGATGAAGTGGTTATTGTTGATGAGCAGACTAATGATGAGGTCTTGGAGAAGATTGTGGAAGCTAAAGGTAAAGGAAAGGTTGGAGAAGAGAAGAAGACTGTAAAAGATGGTGAAGTTGTTCCTCCAGCAAAGGAGAATGCTTTTGTTCCCCCTCCTTATGAACCCAAACTCCCATTTCCTGGTAGGTTCAAGAAGCAGTTGCTGGAGAAGTACAAAGCTCTGTTTGAGAAGCAGATGAGTGAGGTTCAGATCACAATGCCAATCATTGATGCTTTCATGCTGGTCCCTCAATACAGCAAGTTCCTGAAAGATGTCGTAGCATCAAAGAAGAAAGAGATGGAAGGTATGATGATTCTCACTCATGAGTGCAATGCCATAATCCAGAGGCTTGATGTTCCAAAGAAGCTAGAAGATCCAGGATGCTTTACACTTCCTTGTACTCTTGGACCCATGATATTTGAGAAATGCCTCTGTGATTTGGGAGCTAGCGTGAGCTTGATGCCTTTGTCTGTTGCTAAGAAGCTTGGTTTCACTCAGTACAAGAAGTGTAGACTCTCTCTGGTATTAGCTGATCGTTCGGTGAAGTACCCTGTTGGCATCTTAGAGGACCTTCCAGTGATGGTAGGAAATTGTGAGATCCCTACAGACTTTGTGGTGCTTGAGATGGGTGAAGAAGCTCAAGATCCCTTGATCCTTGGTAGACCTTTCTTAGCCACAGCAGGAGCTATTGTTAATGTGAAAGAAGGCAAGATCGATCTCCATTTGGGTAAAGGAAACATCCTCCACTTTGACATCAAAGAGGTGATGAAGAGACCAATCATGCAGGCACAAATCTTCTACATAGATGAGATGGATGCTCTTGCTGATGAGCTCCTTGAAGAGCTATCAATAGAGGACCCTTTACAGCATGCCTTGACCATTGAGAGAGATGATGAAGTGGTTGAGAACCTGGCTAGCACTGCATATGGACTGATGCTGGATTCACACAAGGGATTTAATGGCAAGGATCAGTTTGAGGAGTTACCACAGGAGATTCATCAAGAGACTGCAGCCACTCAACATGAAGACATCCAGCAAGATGACTGGAGTGAGCTTAAGGCGCCTAAAGTGGAACTAAAACCTCTTCCCAATGGTGTAAGGTATGCATTTCTTGGTCCCAATGAAACCTATCCTGTCATTGTGAGTAGTGAACTTACTGAAACTGAATTGTCTGAACTTTTGAAAACACTTAAAGGTTTAGAAAAGCAATAGGTTACTCACTAGATGACATCAAAGGAATTTCACCATCTTTGTGCATGCATAGGATACATCTAGAGGATGAATCAATGACTTCTATCGAGCATCAAAGAAGGTTAAATCCTAACCTGAAGGATGTTGTAAAGAAGGAGATTCTTAAGCTCTTAGATGCTGGGGTTATTTACCCTATTTCCGATTCAAAATGGGTATCTCCTGTGCATGTTGTCCCAAAGAAAGGTGGAATCACTGTGATTAAAAACGACAAGGATGAATTGATACCAACAAGAACTGTCACAGGTCATAGAATGTGTATTGATTACAGAAAACTGAACTCTGCATCTCGAAAAGATCATTTTCCATTGCCCTTTATTGATCAGATGCTTGAGAGACTTGCTAATCATCCATTCTATTGTTTTCTTGATGGGTATTCAGGTTTTTTCCAAATCCCCATACATCCCCATGATCAAGAGAAAACGACATTCACATGTCCTTATGGTACCTTCGCATATCGAAGAATGCCATTTGGACTATGTAATGCTCCAGCCACCTTCCAAAGGTGCATGATGTCAATTTTCTCTGATCTAATTGAGGATGTTGTGGAGGTGTTTATGGATGATTTCTCTGTCTATGGATCTTCGTTCTCGGCTTGTTTGTCAAATTTGTGCAGGGTCCTACAGAGATGTGAAGACCCCAACCTGTGTACTGAACTGGGAGAAGTGCCAGCTTCAAGTCAGGAATTGTGCTTGGCACAAGATTCAGAGAAGGGGATTGAAGTGGACAAGGCTAAGATTGAAGTTTATGGTCAGTTGCCTCCACCTAAGACAGTGAAAGTATATCAGAAGTTTTCTTGGACATGCTGGTTTCTACAGGAGGTTCATCAAAGACTTCTCCATGATCACTAGACATTGACCAGGTTGCTTTGTAAGGAAGCCACTTTCAGCTTTGAAGTAGAGTGTCTTGAGGCCTTCAAGAAGCTGAAAAATGAACTTATCAGTGCCCCCATAGTCAACCACCTGATTGGATCTCCCCTTTGAGATCTGTGATTGCTAGTGATTATGCTGTGGGAGCTGTACTAGGGCAGAAGAAGAATGGGAAAACTCATGTGATCTACTATGCAAGCCAGACCATGAATGAAGCTCAAATGAGGTATGCCACCACAGAGAAGGAAATGCTAGCCATTGTCTTTGCCTTTGAGAAGTTCAGAAAGCTACTTGGTGGGATCTAAGGTTATTGTCTACACTGATCATGCTGCTTTGAGACATCTCCAGGCCAAGAAAGATGCAAACCAAGACTTTGATGGTGGATCCTATTACTTCAGGAGTTTGATTTGGAGATCAGAGATAAGCAGAGTTGAGAATGGTGTAGCTGATCACTTGTCCAGGCTGAAGGTGAGTATGGAGTACCTTTGATGAGGGACTTCCAGAGAGCAAATCATGGCTATTGGAGCAGTGATGGCAGTTTGTGACACTGGTAGAAAGTTTGAGGAAGTGAAGGCAACTGAAGAGAAGAACCTTGTATGCTGATTTGGTGAACTACCTAGCCACAGGAAAAGAACCTTTGAATCTTGTGGGCTATGCCAAGAAGAAGTTCTACAAAGATGTGAAGAGGTACTACTGGGATGAGCCTTATCTCTACACTCTCTGCAAAGATCAGCTGTATAGGAGAGTGGTTTGCTAATGAAGAGGTAGATGGGATCCTCACACAATGTCATGGATCATCCTATGGAGGCCCACTTTGCTTTATTATGTGTAGCAAAAGTGTTACAAGCTGGATTCTG